>NW_027052710.1:1309629-1413236 GCF_011386835.1 Chrysemys picta bellii
ATGCGTGCACACGCACACAGAGATACGCGCACACACAGACTCACGCACAGATACGCACACACACATGCACATGCATACAGATACACACACACACACACACAGATATATAGTGTCTTAATCCTCACGTGGCAGAGAACAGCCTGAACATGGGACTCACCTGATCCGAGAGCAGAAAGCAAAGAAGAACCCAAACTGATTCTTTTTTTAATGTCTTGATTTTTGGCGCCCGACTAAGGATTTTTGGAACTTAGCCTTGGCAACGCTGTGACTTAAGAACTGCCCAAAGCATCTCACCAGGCATTCTGGCTTATCTGCCGATAGAATCCTGCAAGCAGGGACGATCTCCAAGCCGTGGCTGTTTTGTGTAGGGAGGCTCTGGCTTTTCCGTGTCCACACGGGGGTTATTTCCCTTTCTTAGCATGCAAGGAAATTCAGCCCTGTTGCCGTTTCCGTTTGCAGGAACGACGACGGGGGTAGCTGAGCTGTACAGTTGTTGTCTTACTGGTTTTGGACCCGCTGGGCTGTCACCTCTTGGAATTTCATTGTTCCCATTAGGGCCGCCCGTCTGGCCCTAACGCCTCGCTAGCTGAGCGCCATTCCCTGCTGCCCTCCTCCTGTGTGCCTGCGAGGGGGGTGAAGTCACTGCTGCTGCCAGAGGGGTTTCCTGGGAGGGGAGAGGGAACACCAGAGAGCAGAGCATGTTGATGGGGGTGGAGTTGCTCCCTGCGGGGCTGCAGATCCAGGAGCATTGCACGTCCTGTGTTGGCAGCGTTCGTGAGAACAGCGCAGAGCTCCGAGGGCTCTCTGACGGCGGCCACCGAAAAATTCCGGGCGGGGTTGTGGGATTTTTTAAAAAGGTCCCAAAACGATGGGCTTTGGATGGCATTATGGGATGGAGACCGTTGCATGCTGGGAACTTGACCCCTAGCTCCCAGAGATCCCTGGGGACGTCATTTCCGTCCCACGACACACAGGGAAAAGTTCCCTGAAGGCCGTGTGCCGGCTGGCAACGCATGGCATGTGTGGATCCCTACCCATGATGCACTGGGCTTCGCATTGACACAAACGCTGCTGCCGAGTACGCGCAGCGCCGAGTCCAGAGCCGAGCGTGTCGGCGCATGAGCGATACACGTGCTGGATGCCCACGTGGATCGTCTCTGCCGATGTTTGTAGTGGAGACATGGCTGTTCGTGTTCATGTCTGTGCGTTGTTGGGGGAGAAGGGGAGGCAGATGTTGCATGCTCTGTGCTGCTGTTAAAATCCTCCTTTTCAGTCTAATTTTCCTGGCCTCTCTCTATTCCAGCCATTGCGATAGCTCCCCTCAGAGCCTCTGAGCGCAGGTTTGCCTGCTCAGCCACTCATGTGTCTCTTGCCCGTTGCTTGGAGCGTGCTCTGAGACATCGGAGTCTTTTTGCATCATGGTTTTTCCTTTCCTCCGCTGGCGAGGACTCGTTAGGAACCTCTGGCTTCACTGTCAGGGCCCCCAACTTTAAGGGTCAAATGCTGTCTCCCTCCTGGAACTTACACCCTGGGGTTCCTGGTGACCCCCATTTCTCTCCAGCGTCTGCTCCTCGCTGAACGCCTGTGCGCAGAGCCGCTCCACCTGGACGCTCTCATGAGGCTGAGAGGGCAGAGGGTCGGGCTGAGAGCCCGAAGGGGGTCGCCCGCAGGGGGAAGGGAGAGGAGGCCCACAGCCCTGACTGGGCTCTCCATAGCGAGGAACCTGAGCTGAGACGTCTGTGCCCCAGACATGCCAAACCCACGGAAAAAATGCAGAAATTGGGCTTGTTTTTGGCTTCATTGGCTTGTGAGTTGCTTGTTGGCTCGTGTTTGGTTTGTAGCTTTTTGCTTGTTTGGCTTGTAGCTTGTTGCTTCTTTTTTTTTGATGGGCTCCCGGCAAGCAGGGGCAAGGGGGGGAGAGAGTCGGGTGCACAGCGGGCCCACCACAGTCTCAGCCTGAACACCGGGGGGATCTAGTCACAGAGTGTTGGGGGTCTCAGGGTTTGGCTTGTTTTGAAATGGGATTAGCTTGATTTTTGGCTTCTTGTGAAAGTCGGGGGTCTTATTTACCACGTGAAAGGTGGCAACTGTGCTGTGCCCCTGGGAGCGCAGGTAGCCCAGGCCTCCTGGGTGCCAGCAGAGGAGAAGTGACAAAAATGCATCTCAGCCGCTGCTGGCCATCCTGGCTAGCTGTAGGGCACATGCAGCAGGGGAGTGGGTGACAGAGCCTTCATCAGTAGCATGCCCTGGTGGGGGTGGTGCTCGGGGGGGCAGGTTAGTCACTCTGCCAGCAAGGCTGGAGGATATGGGGGATTAGCACTATGGTATAAATGTCTGCCTGACCCATAGCTCAGCGAGCTCGTGTGGTTCTGGAGTGCTGCATGAGTGCAGTCAATCCCAGGGCAGTGGCTGGAGAGGAGACCAGGAAAAGTGGGTTTTGTGGAGGGACTTGGAGGAGTCCAGGGAGGTGCCTGCCATGTGAGTGGGACCGTCCCACACCCGTGGGGTTGGCATGAAATAGATGCAAAGCCAGGAGTGGGAGGTGGCGGCCAAGGAGACAGGGCGTGCAGGAGAAGCCGGAGGTGCAGGGGGTGAGCTGAGATGGGGAGTCCCTATCTGTGCAGAGCCGTGGGGGAGAAGGCTGGTGTCGGCGCACAGGAAAGGTGTGGGGCTGTATATCAATGACATAAGGACCCACCCACCCCCAGTGCGTTAATTCCGTGTCTTGGTGTTAGTGTTACGAGGGGTGGGCGGGTCTTGCAAATCACCTGAAACCGTGCTGCGTAATTTACGGGCAGCCCTGTGAGTGGATGCAGGGGCCCGAGGGGTGCCGGGGGGGACGGACAGCGTGAGCTGGGGGAAGAGCGTTTGGGAGAAGATGGTGCCAGGGGATCCAGAAGGGGAGGAGGTTCCGAGGGTCCTGGGGAGCATTGAGCAAGGCTGGTGAAGGGAGGAGGGTCCCAGGAGTTGGCCATGCCTGGCTGGTGGGGGGCAGAGGCGGAGAGGGGTCAGTGTGAGCTTCTGTCCAGTACCTCCCATTCCTCTGATACCAGCACACAGACTTGCCATTTATTGCAGGCAAAGAAAGAAACGTGCAGCCGTGATCCCCGCCCCCACGCCTGCAGCAGGACAGAGCAGCCTCTCGGATGGGAGCAGACCGGGCCCGGCAGCGCCGCGGGAGAACAGTGAGTTAAGGATCGTCTAATAGCATTGTGTGTCTGCCGTCTGTGGGGTGCGGAGCTGGGGCAGAGGCAGCGGGAGCCCTCTATCGAGGACAGCCGGGAATGCAGCTCCTGCGTGGCTACGTTTGAAGAGCTCAGCAAGCAGGCGCTGTCCGGACGCAGCAGACGCTGGGAAAGCTGGTCGGACGGGAGGAGCAGAAGCGGAGCATCAGGGAGGGTTCTCGGGGGAGCGGCTGCTCTCTCCTGGAGGGAGGGACTGACCGGGAGGGGAGAAGGGAGGAGTATGAGCAAGGCAGGGTCACCTGTAGCTGCTCTTCATTCAGAGGGAGGAAGGGGAAGTCAAAGTGGGATACACCTATTTCTCAGCCGTCCTGTTGCCAGAACACTCTGCTGCTAGCCACCTGCTCCAAGCACCACAGAATGCTCACAAGCCTCGGGGAAGCAGCAGGTAGAGGCATGTTGTCTGCTGTACAGGCAGGGAAACTGAGGCACGGTGACTTGGTGGGAATAGAACGCAGGAGTCCAGGAGCATGAAAGGGATCGTTAATAATGTAGATGATCATAATTTCCGTAGCACTTTGCATGTTCAAAGCACTTTGCAGACATTAACTAATTAGTCCTCAGACACCCCTGTGAGGAAGGTAGGTTTGTATCCTCGTTATACAGATGGGGAAACCGAGGCACACACTTGCCCGAGGTGAGTCAATCAGGTGAGTCAGTGGCAGAATCCATACACTTACGCCCCATCTGTTTTTTTAGTCTGCACATTTCCACGTATGACTGATAGGCAGATTTGATTATTTAATTATTATTTAGTTGCTTATGGTGGGCCTGGGAATGTTAGGCCTGGGACCATGACTGAGGAATGTAGTAGTATGATTGAGCCTTAGAGGCACTCCCAAATAATTAATATATATGAATTATGTGGATATGACATATATATTTGTAGTGTGTATGGGCATATATGTATAGTACGTATGTGTACATATGACACCACCTTATAACCATGTTTTTCCAGTCTGGTGTTGTACTTTGGCCCTTTTACTTTGGTGACACAGATAGAAACACACTCCTATTAGGGCAATTTCAGTTATTACCTGTTTTATTAGTAGTAGTAGGTTGAGTGTTTTGAAATACTGGGGTAGGGATTGTGATGGTGTGTCCCACAGTGCTATGTATATGAGAAGAAAAACAGAAATTTGGAGTAGTGACACTACCACTGAGGCCTTTATATATAACTATATTGTAATTAGTTACTAGCCAGGACTGTCCATTCATGTTATAGGTTATCCTTACTGCTGGTTGTCACCCTCTGGTAAGCTTCACTGGGCAGGAAATAGAAGTGGCTAGCTTCGCTGTTCCATTGGTTGCATGGCTTTGCGATACACCAGTAGTTGACATAGATCCAGTTGTTTCTTATGGATGCTGTTTTCCAGATAACCTACAGAATGGACAGTAACCAATGTATCGAATAGCGCTGTGTCAGGATGTAGTATTGTACCCAGACACTGAACACGATTGTTTTGAATAACATGTGCCTCAGTTAGGATGCAGTGTCACTGACCCAAATTATGACTGGTACTAACAGGCCATTTGTTTACCCCATTTGTAATTACTATGTAACTTTTTGTTTGTTTACCACTTTGTTTTTTCCTTGCCTTTCCTTGTTTGCTGCCATTTGTTTGTTTTTTACCTGTGTGTTGGTTAAACAGTTTAGCAAGGTTATGCACATTGTCAATGTTGTACAGCAATAATACAACAGTACAATGATAACACAGTAGTACAGCAATAATACAATTGTTTTGACACAGTAACCAAGTTGAAATTAAATGACGGCTTATCCTGGTCCAGCTAGTGGTTTTTAGCTGATTGTTAACTTAATTGTTCATCTATGGTAGATCGAGGTGTGTTTGACCAGTCTCTTATTTATAAAGCACTTCAGTAGGCAAGACAAATCAGGCTCCTGAAAGGGGCACAGTAGTCTGGAAAGGTTGAGAGCCACTGCCTTAGCCCAAACAGGACGCGGGCAGAGAGCAGTAAGGTACGTAGCAGATGTTGGTGGAAGTGGCCCAAGGATGGGACTAGAGCCCTGCGCCGGACTGTTTTTTAATCCTGCTCCGGTCCTGCCCCGCAAGACCCACTCCTACCCGCTCCCGTATCATTTCTTGCATTTTTATCCTGCTCCCACCTTCAAAAAACCCCAGTTACTGTTGACCTGAATTTATGGGCTAGTTTATTACGGCTCAACAGTGATCTGACCAGAAGATATTTTAGGTTCTTGTCCGAATTCAGGCTCCAGGATTAGAGAACTCAGCAAGTTCAATGTCATGAGCGGCCCCTTGGGGTGTGTGGCAAGGACACTTATACTGAGGACAATACCAACATTTCAAGATCTTTATCAAAACGAATGAAAGAATAATCAAAGATACAAAACACAGAGTCACAAAGAAGTAAACAATTCTATGGTCCCTGGTGGTAAAATTTCTATTCTAAAAGACTATTTAAACTAGCATCCTCACACCCTTCCCTGGAGACCCGGTAGTGAGAGACAGGACCAGCCTCGGCTCTGGCATGTCCAATGAATTCGATGGTCCAGGCTCCCCAAGTTGGCAAAGATCAGGTTGGAGGGCGGAGTAGCTAAGCTATATTGCCAAAGCTGAGCTGAAAGCTTAACAGAAGATAGAAAGAGCGACCCCCTTTGCATAGTTGATTGCCCTCTTATAGGGTCCTGACACTGCCCTGAATATTCATATCCGTGCCCAGCCTACCATGCCCAAATCTTATTTCCTCACCCAGACAAATTTTCGGGTACACTTACTAGATAGGCTAACATATTATAACATATATTCATACATATTAATATTGATTACCTCATTCCCGAAACCATTGCCTTTGGCATAAATCATGACTTCCATGTTTTGCGGTGTACCTTGTGGTTACCATTCTGTTCCAGACCCATGGTAAACACATTCAGTTCTCTGTTCGGTTCTCCATTCAGTTACCGGAAGACAAAAGGGGTAGGCCTTTCTCTATGCTAGGGATGTAAATACTGTAGTGTTTTAAAAAAGTAACCGTTTAAGTTATTAAAATTGTATTGTTTGATGGAGGGTAGGCACTTATACGACTATCGGACACCCTTGGAGGCCCTTGCCTTCCAAAAGGGTGGCTTTGTAAATTTAGTATCAGGTGTTCTTGAACGAGGGTCCTTGGACATTTGGGACTTCACTTTGGCTTGGTCTACACTACCCCCCCTAATTCGAACTAAGGTACGCAACTTCAGCTACGTGAATAACGTAGCTGAAGTTCGAAGTACCTTATTTCGAATTAGTTCAAACTTACCTTGGTCCACACTCGGCAGGCAGGCTCCCCCGTCGACTCCGCGGTACTCCTCTCGGCGAGCTGGAGTACCGCAGTCGACGGCGAGCACTTCCGGGTTTGACTTATCGCGTCCAGACTAGACGCGATAAGTCGAACCCAGAAGTTCGATTTCCAGCCGTCGAACTTGCCGGTAAGTGTAGCCAAGGCCTTTGTTTTGAAGTTTGGAGAAGGTTTGCTTGAGGCACATTAAGATCCGTTTGAGAACTGGAACTTTGTTCCTTGAAGGGGATGGTGTCCTAGCTCTGGAAGCCTTTGGTGGCTTTGGAGGAGAACCGTCAGGACTCCCAGTTGCTTTCTCCCCAGCTTGCGAAAGCCCTGTTGTACTTTTAGCAATGGACACCATCTTTGGTTGCTTGGTGGGGGCCGTTTTCCCCATTCCATCCTAAGTCTTGCTCCTGTCTGCTGGAAGGAGCCACACCACTGGCATCTTGTTATGGTTGGATGACACTGAGGAGTCTCCTGGAGTCCATCGCTGTGGAATTCCAGGGGATCTTCTGGGCAAGTCAGCACCTACAGAGCCAGCTGGTCTCTTCCGTCGAAGCTTACTTCTTGCAGACTCTGATTGGCAGTTGGTCCTTGGAGAGCTTTGAATTCACAGTTCCAATGAACCCATGTGGAGCCGTGATGTCATGAAGACCATGCAGCTCAGCAGATACTTGTGTCTCCTCCTGAGTTTTCTGACCCTTCATCTTTCCTGGATGTGCCTTGCGGCACAGCTGGCAGACTGAGACCTGGCCCGCCAAGGGGCGGGAGCTGCTCAACATTTCCATCAGGTGCTTGATCTGCAGGTCGTGCGCAGCCTGCCCAGCAACGAGAGAGTCAAGGATGGATCTTGTCAGCTGCCCAGAGCCTGGTGCCTCTGGGGAAACCTGGTGGCATTGGATCCTGAGAAGATCTGCCCTGCCCTCACCTGCCTGTGCCCCTGGCCTCAGGCAGGAGCCTTCTCCCAAGTTAACCTTCCTCTCCATGTGCAGTTCTAGCTTCTCTTCAGTCCCTTTGGTGCCACTCACACTGGTAAGGGGCTTTCTCAACTCGCTCTTATAAATGTCGAGTGTCACTGCGAGCGTCTTCTCTGTTACTGCGGTTCCCGGAGGTGGCGATGTCAGATCCACTCCTGCTCCCAGAGTGCAGCGATCTGGGTTAATCTGGTTTCCTGCTGCGCCATCACTCCTGCCCGTCTCCATGGTGGTATCTTCCACTGGTGTTGGAGGACGTGTGGAACAAGAGGAGCTTGTGCTTTGCTTCCCTGTCTGCAATGTGCTGCGATGGTCTGGGGTTTCTTTCCCTTTCGATGCTGCTGCCCCAGGATGCTTCCAGGAGTAAGACCTGGCCATTTGCTGCCTTCTGTCGGTGGGTAGGACATGGACATCCTCCAGCCACCTCTGACTGGGGGCCCTTAGAGGCAACTGACTAGACCAAGCCTTCTTGGAACGCAGCTGAAACGGTGACCGGTACGGAGTCACGATGCCTCCGCACATAGGATGAGAGAGCCGGCCTCTCTCCTCTGGGGAAGGAAACATGAACCTCCTCAGGGAATCCTGGATCCTTATGGGCAGTTCCCATCTTTGCTGCACTTGCATCTTTGTAATGTGGAACTCCAGCTGCTTTTTAACATCCCTCCCAAGGAAGAGCAGCTCCCCAAGGATGGGAACCACCTCAACCTCGGGCTTTGCCTTCAGGGAGGACAGCTTGGGAACTGGGGGTAGGAAAGCCTGCAGGGATTTCCACTGGGCATCCGGCAAACCCCACTCCTGCTGCAGCTTCTTCCGCTGCATGTGCCAGTCCAAGTTCTCCCTGACCCCATCGAGCAGGAAATCGGTCTCCATCTCACTGAACTCCACACCAGCTCCCCTGGCTGGGTCGGCGTGAGGCAGCTTTGCCGGGGGCTCTGGGTCCAGGGTGAGCAGCCCCCACTGCATGACGAGATGCTTATGCCTTATGTGGCATTCGATAGGGTGGGCAGGCTGTTGTCCCATCATTGGCAATGCCGCTGTCCTGGGCTTGCCTGGCTCCCTAGGGGGGCGGAGTGGCCCAGGCAGGGCAGTCTCTCTCAGGAGGGGAGCATCTCTGTGTGACTCTCTCACCATCTTAGGAAACGCCTTCATTTGGATCTCCGAGCATTTCTGAGCCCCGTGTTCCTGCAGCTTGACCACCGCCGTGGGCACAAGCCTGGCCAGGATGGCATCAGGGGATGCCATGATCCTGTGGGCCTTTTGGGGCAGGGATCCCGAGGGGCACACACATGGTTCCTGGATCTCCTGTGCACGCTGAGGGCCGTCATCAGATCTCAGGGGCATTGGGACCTTTGCTGTAAATCCACATTTGGGCCGATCTGTGTTGAATTCCCATTGCTGCTTGGTGTCCCGCTCCCCCAGCAATGGCTCCCCCGGGATGGGGGTTTGTGGAGCTGGAGGCAGAAGAGTTGTGTGGGGTTTCTGGGGGGTGAGGGGTAGGCCCTCCTCGTGCTGGAGTCTCTTTGAGCGCACGTGACAGTCCAGCTCCTCCCGGACTTCATCGCTTAGGAAAGGGCCCCTGCTCATGTTGAGCTTCACCCTGGGGTCTCTGTCCGGTGGGCGCAGAGCAGGGGCGTTAGGGATCACCTTGGCCAGCGACTCAGTGGATAGGGTAGGTGCCCCCAGTTGGCTCTGCAGATGCTTCTGTCGGATGTTGAAGTCTGAGCCATGGGCTGACGTCTGGTCCAGACCCATGGTCTGCTCTCGCCGGTCTTGTCTGCTGTGGGCAGGAGGCCTGGGGAGAGGCTGGGCTTGGATGGGATGAGTGGATCCTTCCCAGCCCGCAACAGGCATGATCTCCCTTGTGTGGCAGAGGGGCTCTGACCGAGTCACGGAGGCTTCTCCCAGGGAAAAGGAGCTGGGACTCCAGAGGGAAGAGGGGATGGATTCCATAGAGGAATAGGAGAACTGGCTCGCCGCAGATGTCGTCACACTCAGCCTGTGGGAGAGAGCAGACAGGGACAGATGGGACATGTCCCTGCTGAGCTAAGGCGCGGCTTGGGCACAGCCTTCCAACAGTAGTGCAATGGGGCAGTGCCTAGGCATGCATGGCACACCACACTCTGACACAAGGACATCAACTGGCTAACAGTGGACTGAGAGGGGGAACTGGCACTCATTTTATCTATAACGATAACCCCTTCGTCACACGCACATGTGCAGCACCTAGCACAATGGGGCCTTGAGCATGACTGGGGACCTAGTGCTATTTTAATAGAAAGATTAGCTAACAAAAATTGGTCTGGGTGAGGAAGATGTGAGCATGTGTGTGTAACCCTTGCCAGAGTATGTTGTGAAGGCCAAGACCATAAACAGGGTTCAAAAAAGAACTTTACAGCAGATTCCAGGCCAGGGACCCTCAACCCAGCAGTTCTGGGCTTTCCTCTCCCAGCCTTCACTGCTACTTCCCTGGACTGCTTCCTACTACTCCTGGTTCCCCTCCTTGCTCTGGGTGCGCCAGCTCCAAACACGTCCCCCTCTTCCCAGGGAGGGGCTGCCCTTTCCCAGCAGCAGTCCCTGTCTATTGCCAGCTGCCTGGCTTTATAGGCCCACCTATTCCTGCCCAGCTGAGCCTGCTTGCAATCAATTCCCTGCTCCCTGGCTCTTCCTCCAGGGACACCATGTAGAGTTAATGGGTCTGCCTGGCCACCTTAGCCCCTTCCAGTCCTCTGTGGGATGGACACCCCATCACAGGGTGTCATCTGATTGCTGTTTCTTTCAAACACAGCAGGGAGCAGGGGCAGGTTCTAGACAGTCGCCTGCTGGGAGATATTGCCGGACAGAAGGATTTGATCCTACTCACAACCCCAGCTTGTGGTCTCTGCATTTAATTTCTAATAATCCCTCACCTCACTTTCACTGGTATCTCACCTTGGAAGCTAAAGCCTCTTAGTGGCTTTTTCCCTCTTATTTTAGGATCCTGGAGTGTCTGGTTTTCCCTGCTCCCTCCTCTCTCCATTCACTATTCCCTCCCACCCAGCCCCCAGTGTGGTGCCCCCCGGTCAGTTGCCTTACGGTTTCAGAACTTCATCCCGGTATCTGGCCACCTACTCTATCCTCCTCTCAACGATCCTGAGGTTGTGAGCCACGGTGCGCTTCTTCAGGGGCACGCGGGAGCTGTGGAACAGAGAGAGCAGATAGCTGAGTGCAGGCCCTGCCCTCAGGCCCTCTTTTACCCAGAGGTGCGGCACTGAAAGGCTCCCTGTCCCATTCTTCACTAAGGCAGCCTCCTCCCCAGCAATACCCGGGCCTTGGATGGTCTGGTTTTGGGTTAGCTGGATTGTTAGGTGACCCCTGTCTAGTGCAGAGAAGGGGAGAGTGTATTCTGCTGGCAGCGTGTGTGTCATGTCCCTTCTGCAGAAGCTAATCAACATATAGGATAACGGCCTACTACAGCTACCAACTAATGCAGCTCCCTCTTTAACTCTAAGGAGTGCTTTATGCCCCAGAGCTGAAGGTCCAGGGTTCAAATCCCGCTGGGAACCCGTGCTGGGGGACTGGAGGAGGGGCCATTACGCAGGTGCTGCCGGATCCCTTTCACCCTACTCACCGTACCAGAAAGGCCAGCCTTCCTCCCTGAACTCTCCACCTCACCTCCCTGGTGTGCACAGGGCTGCTCCCAGGAAACATGTTCTCCCCCTCTTGGGAGGGGAGCATGGTCCAGTCCAGTCGACACAATCTACCGCCGCCCCCCGTCCCCCCCCCCAGGTTAAATGAGCTGCATGATGCTCGAGGAAGGGAATGACCCACTGTACGATGCATGGGGGTGGATTAGAGATGGCAACTTCTGCTGGGTGGGGATGAATTGCATGATTCTAAGGAGAATAGTTGCTTTCCTGGTCTATAGGTCGGGGCAGGGGAGGGATTACTAGGGCTACTGCCCCTGGTGGGGGATGAGCTGCATGACGCGAGAGGAGGGGACTGACCCACTGCAGACTTATGGAGGGGGGCATTGCTTACCATGTCTCTCCTGCTGACGCAGATCATACCCCAGCCCCACTCGTCAGACTCCTCTGCCCCACTGCGGCCCCTGCGGAAGTTCTACCAGGGGGAGCCGCTGGCTCTGGGCGGAAAGTTTCTCCAAAAGTTTGTCTTTGGGAAAGAGCTGTTTGTCTATGCAAAAAAGCAGTTTGTCTGTGAATGACGTTTCTGAATGTCTAATGTCTCAGAAGTGACTCTGAAATGAGATCAAGCACAGAAAGATCTCATTGGTCAGGAGAATGTTTCTCAGGAGCAGATTAAAGTAGATGGTCAGATTAAAGCCCTGTCTGAGGAAGGAAAGGGGGGAGTTTTGATGGGCGATGGATTGTTGGCTAGTACAGCTTGTAGAACTAAACCTGGAAAGGTAACAGTGATTCGCTGGAAGTAGCTCAGTACAGTGTGAAGAGCAGCAGTTTCTCTGTTGGGAGTGGCAATGTGCCTGAGAAGGAAGCTGCCCCACTCGCCCAGTACTTGTCTGTAACCAGCCCCGTGTGCTGGGACAAGGGAGAGGAAGGAGGGAAAGTCTGGATGAGCCTAGGCTGCCTTGTGAGCGGATGGCTTTGTCTAGTCAGCAGTTTGGGAAGGCCGGGAGAGTGGAAGATGAGTGTCCCTGTACCTTACCTGTTAGGAGGGCCCTGCCTCCATCAGAGCAGCGGGTGCCTATTCCCGGCCTGCGCAGTGCGGACAGGAGCCATCACAGCACCTAAAGGAGGGAGAGGAAAAGAGAGAGAAGGAGGGGAAAAGAACGAAGAGTCTCACATTTAGGATGAGAACAACTGGGATTCAGGACTCCTGGGTTCTCTCCCTGGCTCTGGGAGGGGAGTGGGGTATGGGGTATAGTGGTTAGAGGAGAGGGAGACTGGGAGACAGGACTCCTGGGTTCTCTCTATGGCTCTGGGAGGGGAGTGGAGTCTAGTGGGTTAGAGCAGGGGCACTGGGAGCCAGGACTCCTGGGTTCTCTCCTGGCTCTTGGAGGGAAATGGGGGTCTATGGTTAGAGCGGGGGGGAGGGGTATGCACAGAGTCAGTTTTTCACAGGAAACCTTCCCCCTCCCATCTCCGCCTTCCCCCTTGCTTGCGGATCTCTCCCAGGCCTATGGTGGGAGGGCATCAGAGATGGTGACCCTCCCAGCCTCCGTCTGCCACAGCTAGGGTGACCAGACAGCAAATATGAAAAATCGGGATGGGGGTGGGGGGTAATAGGTGCCTATATAAGAAAAAGACCCAAGAATCGGGACTGTCCCTATAAAATCGGGATATCTGGTCACCCTAGCCGCATCCTGGAGCTCGCAGCCCCCAGCCGCTCTGTGGCTGATGCACCTCAGAGAGCGCCGCTGCTGCCCAGCGCCCCTGCTCTGACCGGCTCTACTTGCCCTGGGCTCCTAGCATCCCTGGCCGCTCCTGCGGGTCCCCGCAGCTCGGGCTGTCTGCCCGGGCAGGAATTGGCTGGGCCTGGCGCCCAGCCAGGGGAGGGAGAGGAAGCAGGAGAGGCCCAGGCCTCTGGCACTAGGGTGGGGCAGGGGCAGTCATGATCCTGGTACTCTAGGCCAGGATGGCAGAAATGCCCGGCCCAGCAGCGGGCTGGGGACGAGCTGGTGCCAGGGTGAGCTACCAAAAGGAACTCTCCGGCCGCTGCCTCAAGCTTTCTGGCGACGTGTTTTGATGGCAGGCCAGGCCCCCGAGCTCCCAGGGCAGCCATGTCGTGCGTGGAAGTTTCCTAGACGAGGGGCTGGAGGGGACCTCAAGGGGGCCTCAGGGTGCCCAGTGCCAAGTCAGAGCTGCGGGACCCCTGAGTGGCCCTGACAGGGTGTGTCCAGCCTGGTCTTAAAACCCTCCAGTGACACGGTTCCCTGGGTAACCTGTTCGGGGGTAGTCCCCGCTGTTCTTTTGGCAGCCGCTAAGTGTCTTCAGGGTGCTGACAAACAACAGTTCCATTTGTGCCCCCGAGGCAGCTGCATCCCAGTGTCCGGCGAGCCGTCCTTGTGTGCCGTTATGTGCGTCTGTTCCCCGGCTGCCCCACTCCAGAAGCAGCTGCATCCCAGTCCCAGGCGAGCCGTCCTCGTGTGCCGTTATGTGCAGCTGTTCCCCATCTGTCCCACCCCAGATGTGGCTGAATCTCAGTGCTCTGTATACACAATCTCAGGGATATGGGTCTGAGATAATTTGTGCAGATGAGTCCACTTCTGTTGCAGGAGTAAGGGTGGGAGTGAAATCCCCATGATATTAACCCTCTACTTTCCAGTCCCTGACCCTGAACAACAGCCCCCACCTCTGGAGTGGAGCAGCTGGGGAACAGCCGCACGTAACGTCGCATGGGGACAGCTCGCCCAGTGCTGAGCTGCAGCCACCTGTGGCTCATTATCTGACCACAGTTCAGGCCCTGAGCAACCAGCACAGAGCTGGCCCCTCCCAGGCTTTCCCCCTGCCCTTGGTTGTTTTCATTCACTAAAGCCCATGGCTGCCAACTCTCTGAGCCCCTTGAACCAGGCTGGGGAACTGGCCTGAGCTCAATGAAGTCTAATAGAGCCCTGCTGCAGTGCTCCCCTCCCAGAGCCAAGGATGGAACCCAGGAGTCCTGGCCCCCAGCCCCCACGCTCTAACCCACTAGACCCCACTCCACTCCCAGATCTGGGAATAGAACCCAGGAGTCCTGACTCCTACCCCCTCCCGCCCCATGCTGTGTGAGAGGCTCACAGATACTTTGCTTCCCCAAGGGGAGTCGTTTAATGTCCTCAAAATACAACACAGGGGCGACTGGCGCTCAGATATGGGTGGGGAACGGGACAGGAATGGGGGGGATAGGCCAGGCGTAGGCTGGGGACTCGGATTGGGGAGGATAAGGCCTGAAGGGGGGACAAGGATGGGGAATCCAGGCCGGAAGGGGGAGGGGACAAGGATGGGTGGGGACAAGTCTGGGAGCGGGAGGGAACAGGGATAGGGGACAAGCCTGGAAGGGAGTGGAGAGAAATGGGGGGGATCAGGCGGGGAGGGGACAGAGATGGGCGGACAAGGCTGGGAGGGGGAAAGGAGATGGATGGAGGATCCAGGACCGGGGGACAGGCTGGGGAGTCGGCTGGGGGCTAGAGGGGTCAGGACGGGGTGATCAGAGCTGGGGTGCTGCTGACAGGCGGGTCACAGAGGGGAAAGCGGGGGGCACTTGGCAGCCCTCGGGTCTGTGCTGCTGGTTCTGCCCCAGCCCCCAGGTATGCAGCATCGCCGTGGGGCTCCGAGCCGGCCCCTCCAAGCAGTGTCCGGTTCCCATACGGATCCCCCAGCAGGGGATGCCTCAGAGCCGTGAGATGTCATAGGCGCTGCAAGGAAAAGGGAGAGAGGGTGAGGGAGGCTGGGTTGGTCTGGGGGGACCCTGCGGGGTCCAAGAGGGGATGGGGGCAGCTCTCACCTCCTCCGCTTCCGGCTCCCACATCTGGGGAGCTTCCCGTATTTACCCCTGGGGATGCAGAGAGAACGAGTGTGAACCCAGGCATCCTGGCTGCCAGCCCCCAGCCCGGATCTACCCATCAGACCCCATGCCCCTCCCAGAGCCAGGGAGAGAACCCAGGTGTCCTGGCTCCAGGCCCTACTCACAGGTGAGGATGAGGATACCCAGGACAAAGAGGATGGCGGCGGCTATCAGGCCCCACTTGCGCAGGGAGTGGTAATCTGGAAGGGAGGAGGGAAGGGGGCGACTGTGAGTCGAGTGAGGTGAGGAGCAGCACCCCCTGCTGCTCGAGGCAGAAACAGCTGCTACCCACCATAAGTGACGATTTTCTCTTGGCTTTGGCCGGCTCCTGCGGGGGCAGAGAGAGAATTATCCCAAATGCCCAGCTCGGGGGTGAGGGGGGGAGGGGGAGGAATGGGGCAGGGACCTTTCCCCTCTGGGGGGGCTCCGGCTCCGATCCGGCGCCAGGGCACTCACCTGATCTGGCCGAGCTCCCGGGCTCTCTGTGGCTAACAGGCCTCTTGGAGCCTAGAAAGAACAAGCTTTGGGGTGCAAAGGATCCAGAGACCCGAGCTGAGACCTGCTCTCCCCCCACCTGCCTCTGGGATGGGGCACAGGGCAGCTGGTTATCCAGGGAGCCCTCTCCCGGCCCCGAGATGCGGCCGCCTCTGGGGTGGGATATGGGGTCTGGTTATCCAGAGACTCCTCGCTTGGCACTGAGATGCGGCTGCTTATGGGGTGGGACATGGGGTGGGGCTGGTTATCCAGGGACCCCTCGCCCAGCCCCGATATGCGGCTGCCTCTGGGGTGCTACCTGTCAGCTCTATGTTCTTGGGGAACCAGGGTGCAGTATCCAACCTGTCTGATTCACGAAGGACACACACACACACACACACACACACACCAGACACCATTGCTCTTTCCCTACAAAAACCCCTACCCACGCTCAAGTAAGTGTTCTGATGCCTAGATCCAACATCTGCATCAGTTCCATTGAGACTTCTTCTCCTGACTGATCGTGCTGGGGGCTCTGCCTGTCTCCAGCACTCTGGACCCTCCCCTACCACCACCACCTGGGACTCCCGACTGGTTCAAGCTTCACAGAGTGGTGAGAACCCAGCTCTCTCTCTAGAAAAAAGAACAGGAGTACTTGTGGCACCTTAGAGACTAACAAATTTATTAGAGCATAAGCTTTCATGGACTACAGCCCACTTCTTCGGATGCATATAGAATGGAACATATATTGAGGGGATATATATACACACATACAGAGAGCATAAACAGGTGGGAGTTGTCTTACCAACTCTGAGAGGCCAATTAATTAAGAGAAAACAAACTTTTGAAGTGATAATCAAGATAGCCCAGTACAGACAGTTTGATAAGAAGTGTGAGCATACTTACAAGGGGAGATAGAATCAATGTTTGTAATGGCTCAGCCATTCCCAGTCCTTATTCAAACCAGAGTTGATTGTGTCTAGTTTGCATATCAATTCTAGCTCAGCAGTCTCTCGTTGGAGTCTGTTTTTGAAGTTTTTCTGTTGTAATATAGCCACCCGCAGGTCTGTCACTGAATGACCAGACAGGTTAAAGTGTTCTCCCACTGGTTTTTGAGTATTTTGATTCCTGATGTCAGATTTGTGTCCATTAATTCTTTTGCGTAGAGACTGTCCGGTTTGGCCAATGTACATGGCAGAGGGGCATTGCTGGCACATGATGGCATATATCACATTGGTAGATGTGCAGGTGAACGAGCCCCTGATGGTATGGCTGATGTGATTAGGTCCTATGATGATGTCACTTGAATAGATATGTGGACAGAGTTGGCATCGGGGTTTGTTACAAGGATAGGTTCCTGGGTTAGTGGTTTTGTTCAGTGATGTGTGGTTGCTGGTGAGTATTTGCTTTAGGTTGGGGGGTTGTCTGTAAGCGAGGACAGGTCTGTCTCCCAAGATCTGTGAGAGTAAAGGATCATCTTTCAGGATAGGTTGTAGATCTCTGATGATGCGCTGGAGAGGTTTTAGTTGGGGGCTGAAGGTGACAGCTAGTGGTGTTCTCTCTCTCTAGGTGTAGCCTTCTGACCCTGACTTGTGTGATCACTTATAGTTTTCTAAACCTGACTTTTGTAATCAAATTTAAGCTAGATTCAATAATATCACTGTTTTCTTTGTTTGGCTCCCCTTGTATTGTTACTACCTGGCAATAAATAACTTTTATGGTTAAGCTAGGGTTACCATACGTCCAGTTTTTCCCGGACATGTTCGGCTTTTTGGTAATCAAACCCCCGTCCGGAGGGAATTGCCAAAAAGCCGAACATGTCCGGGAAAAATACTGGCCGGGCACTTCCCCTCCCGCGGCTGCTGTGCTCCTCCCCTGACTCTTGGGCTCTGTTTAAAGCCAAGCTGCCCGAGCACTACCGGCTTCGGGCAGCCCCCTTGCCTCCGGACCCTGAGCCGCCGGCCGGGCACTTCCCCTCCCGGACTCCGGGGGCGCAGGGTCCGGAGGCATGGGGGCTGCCTGAAGCCCGAGCGCTACTGGCTTCACGGTTTGCCGGGCAGCCTCCAGACCCTGCGCCGCCGGCTGGGCGCTTCCCCTCCCGGGCCCCAGCTGCGCTGGCCAGGGGCGCAGGGTCTGAGGGCTGCCCGGCAAACCGTGAAGCCGGTAGTGCCCGGGCAGCACTTTTCGCGTGGCTGGGAGGGAGGAGGGGGAGTTAGGGCGGGGACTTTGGGGAAGGGGCGGAGTTGGGGCGGGGCCGGGGCCCCGTGGAGTGTCCTCTTTTTTTATTTTTTAAATATGGTAACCCTAGTTAAGCTGGTTGCTTCCCTCCCTCCCTCTCTCTCTCTCTTTTGTGTTTTTGGCTTCCCAATTCGCTCTGCAGCTATGCCCCTCTTACCTAAGCTACAGATCCCTGCAGCGCCCAAAAATCCTGTGGGGTTTGCTCATCAAGTGGGTTCTGACCAGAACGATTGTAACATGAAAGTGGGATAGGGACGTGCTGAACCTGTGGCTTAGGAGGGTGAGAGCTCGGAGGTGCTGCTCAACCCAGCCTGCTGAGTCCAGGGACATAGAGGGGATCAGCTTGAAAGTGCTGATTGACCCGGTCCGCTCAGACTGTGTGTGTGTCTGTGTGTGCATGTGTCTGATTCTGGGGCTGGAGGAACCCAGCCCTGGGGAACCTAGGTCCTGGGGAACTTGCAGAAGGGAGATGTAGAGCTCTGTATGAGAACACAAGTGACACAAGCAGTACATTGATAGAATTACTGACACCCCCCCCAGAAGAGTAACCCTAATAAATGAGCGTACCCCAAGGTAACAGGCAAATCTGGTAACAGGGGTGGGATGTGGGGGGCTGGTTATCCAGGGAGCCCTCGCCCGACCATGAGATGCAGCCACCTCTGGGGCTGGTTATCCAGGGAGCCCTTGCCTAGCACCGAGATGCAGCTGCCTCTAGGGTGGTGGGATGGGGGCGGGGACTGGTTGTTTCTCCTACCTGAAGCGGTTGTGCTCGTGCTACTGGAACTGGAGCCTCCAGACCTGTGGTGGCTGCAGGGAGATCAAAGGAGGGTGGGACTCAGATCTTGGACCCTTCTGCCCGCGCCCCCCGCCAGCTCTGCCGGTGCCCTTCAGTCCCAACCTGCAGCCCTGGCTATCCCAGCCCTGAGGTTCCCCTCAACAGGTCGACCGTGGCCCTCACTCCTGACCCACAGCTCCCTGCTCTCCCAGCTGGTCCTTCTTCCATTTTTAACATCCCTGTCACTCTTTTCAGACTGAGCTCTTATGTAGGGAGCTTTTCCCAGCCAAGTCACACCTAACTGAGGTGTTGCCACTGGAGGGACTGGGGGGCACATTGTGGGGCAGAGCAGTTACCTGCTGTATGATTATGGGCGTGGACAAAGCCCTGGCAGGGATGATTTAGTTGGTTTTGGTCCTGCTTTGAGCAGGGGGTTGGACTAGATGACCTCCTGAGGTCCCTTCCAACCCTGATATTCCTTGATTCTATGACTCTATGACTGGGGCTACGTGGAGGGGATCTGGTTTGGCCTGGAGTGGGAAGCTCCCACCCTCGGTCACCCCATCTTCCACGTGATGCCCACTCCCTGCACTAGATGTGTTTTCCCCCTCTGCATCTTGGTCTCCATCTGGCCGTGTCATGCAAAGAAAGAACTGAGATTAGAAACAACGGATCAGCCACCTCTGGGGTGGGAGTCGGGGAACAGCTGCACATACCACACAGGGATGGCTTGCCTGGCACTGAGATACAGCCACCTCTTGGGGGGGGCCATAACGCCACACAGGGATGGCTGCCAGGCACTGATATTCACCTCTCAAATCCAAGTGGGGCGGGGGGTGCCGTGCTGCGGGGAGTGGGGCGGGGGGCGCCATGATGTGGGGAGTGGGGCGGGGAACATCGTGCTGCAGGGAGTGGGGCGAGGGGCGCCGCGCTGCGGGGAGTGGGGCAGGGGGCACTGTACTGTGGGGCGGGGGGGCCATGCAGCGGGGAGTGGGGCAGGGGGCGCCGGGCTGTGGGGAGTGGGGTGGGGGGCATCGCGATGTGGGGGGCTGAGCAAAGCTCCAGGGTCACAGTTACTGGCAGAAGGAGTCATTGCTAAACCATTGCTCAATATTAACCCTTTAGGGCCCGGATCCTAGTCTGCCCCACCCGAGGGCTAGTTCCTCGGCTCCCCCCATTCCCCACTCTCCTTAGTTCCTCTTCCTCCCCAGGCCAGGCTCCAGGCCAGGCACTTCCCGCCCCAGGGAGAGAACAGCTTGTTCTCAACAGTCCCCTCCAGGGGCAGCCGGACTGTGGGGGAGGGGAAGATTTTCCCTGCAATTAACTTCTATCTCCTTCCCTCCTGCTCTAACCATTCAACCCCACTCCACTCCCAGAGCTGGAAGAGAACCCAGGAGTCCTGGCTCCCTTGCTCTAACCACTAGAGCCCCCCGCACTCACACACTTTTTCAGAACCAGCACAGAGGTGTGTCACCATAATCCCCACCCCATCCTCGGATCCCCCTAACTCCTGTCCCCTACCACCCAGCCCCCTCCCCATAACCACTTCCACTCTAATCTCCGCTCCCCCGCTTCCACCCCCTAATGTTCACTCCCTTCTCCGCCGGCCTTTGCACGTCTGAGTTCCTTTGAGCCCTTCCCGAGTTGCCGCTGTGCCCAAATCCCCCCTGCCCGCCTTTAACACAGGTACAGTTTAGCAACAGGTTTACTCCCCCACCCCCCGATTTCAGTCCGTGCCTGTATTTGAACTGCCAGCGCCTGGGGCTGGCTCAGGTTTCATGCCCATAACATGCTCCTTTAACCTCCCCCAGCTCGGGGAGCTCGGCCCGGCTGGCAGCCCAGCTGGGCGTGCTGGCTCCGCCGGCTCCGCATCATTCCCTTGGCACGTGCCCGGTAGCCACACCCCCGCTCCAGGGGCAGGCTCTCAGGTGAACCCCGGGCTCAGCGTTGCTCCCTTGAGGGGCAGATTGGTGCCACGTACTAGCTGGGATAAATGGCGAGCGACTGAGTCTGATCAGGGCAGGAACCAACCCCTGGCTTGACCCCTGTCTGTGTGCAAAGAGAATCTGTTAACCTTAAGCAAAGCTGTTTTCTTGGGGGAGGGGTGCCTCTCGGGAACCCCTCGCTCAAATTGCCCAAGATTTACAGCTCTAAACCTACCCTGTAGCCCCAAGAGGAACACCAGCTCTCAAGGCAATCCAAGTTCCCACGTGGATTTTAGAGCACGTAGCGCGCTGCCTTTGTCTCAGCACTGCGGGTGTGTGCCGTGCACCGAGCTCACCTGTTCTCAGCTCGCTGCCTTTCTCTCAGCGCCGCGGGCCTGTGCTGTGCGCCAAACTCGCCTGTTCTCAGCACACTGCCTTTGTCTCAGCGCCGCAGGCCTGTGCCACGCGCCAAACTCGCCTGTTCTCAGCACACTGCCTTTGTCTCAGCGCCGCAGGCCTGTGCCACACACTGAGCTCACCTGTTCTCAGCTCGCTGCCGTTCTCTCTGCGCTGCGGGCCTGTGCCACGCACTGAGCTCACCTGTTCTCAGCTCGCTGCCGTTCTCTCTGCGCTGCAGGCCTGTGCCACGCACCGAGCTCACCTGTTCTCAGCTCGCTGCCGTTCTCTCTGCACCGCGGGCCTGTGCCACGCACCGAGCTCACCTGTTCTCAGCTCGCTGCCTTTCTCTCTGCGCCGCGGGCCTGTGCCACGCACCAAGCTCACCTGTTCTCAGCTTGCTGCCTTTGTCTCTGCGCCGCGGGCCTGTGCCACGCACCGAGCTCACCTGTTCTCAGCTCGCTGCCTTTCTCTCTGCGCCGCGGGCCTGTGCCACGCACCAAGCTCACCTGTTCTCAGCTCGCTGCCTTTCTCTCTGCGCCGCGGGCCTGTGCCACGCACCGAGCTCACCTGTTCTCAGCTCGCTGCCTTTTTCTCTGCGCCGCGGGCCTGTGCCACGCACCGAGCTCACCTGTTCTCAGCTCGCTGCCTTTGTCTCTGCGCCGCGGGCCTGTGCCAAGCACCGAGCTCACCTGTTCTCAGGTGCCCACCCCAGGTCCAGCATTTTGGCTGTGCCTGGGCTGCCCCTGGACTGCCCCTGTCCCTTCACCAAGTCTAGGGACCCTGATGAATAAGAGAAGCAGAAACTGGGGCTGGTCGTTCGTATGAAACACGTTTATTCGGTGTGGGGAGATCAGGGGTGAATGTGCAGCAGAGAGGAATCAGATCCTGTTGGCAGCGGAGAAGAAAGAAAGAAAGAAGCTGTAATTTTCCACACTGTAGTCTTGCACTGTCTCTTTAAATCCACAGCAGGAAGCTGTGACACCGTTAGTGTAGATGGCACCATCAGGAGCGAGTCCCAGTCATTACCAGCCACGATGCTGACCCAGATGCTGCACTGCCCCCTGGGGGCCACTGTAGGGCCAGCAGCAGCTCGCAATGGTTGGGGTCGGCCGGCAGCTGGCGTGGGGCACGGCTCACGGGATTTGGGTGTCCTGGTAAGGGGGTGGGGCTTTGGGGGGGTCATTGGCGAAGACAGCTGGGGGCCCCATCTTCTGATAAATCACCACAGACTGGAGGGAGAGACAGGAGGAGAGCATGAGGGACAGCCCTTGGGACAACCACTCCCCTGCCCCCCCACATTCCCCTGTAGCCCCTATTCCTCCCTCCATTTTCCCACATTCCCATGCAGCCCTATAGGGCAGTGCACAGACACGAATTGTTCATGGAATAACTCCCCTAGGGAAGTATGGGGGCGGTGGCGGTTCCTACATCTGTCAACTGACCTAAAAAGAAGATGGGTTGACAGAACAAGGAGCAATGGTCTCAAGTTGCAGTGGGGGAGGTTTACGTTGGATATTAGGAAAAACTTTTTCACTAGAGGGGGTGAAGCACTGGCATGGGTTCCCTAGGGAGGTGGTGGAATCTCCTTCCTTAGAGGTTTTTAAGGTCAGGCTTGACAAGGCCCTGGCTGGGATGATTTAGTTGGGGTTGAGCAGGAGGTTGGACTAGATGACCTCCTGAGGTCCCTTCCAATCCTGAGATTATATGACAAATTTTTCACATACTCAGGGATAGAACCCAGGAGTCCTCACCCCTGGCTTTAACCTCTAGACTCCACTCCCTTCTCTGAGCCTGGGATAGAACCCAGGAGTCCTGGCTCCCAGCCCCCCAGCCCCTCGCACAGAGGCTGTCACCATGTCGCTGTAGCTGTCCCGGCAGAGTGTTTTGCACACGAAGGCAGCACTGGAGATGGAAATGCAGAACTCCAGGATGGTGAAGACCAGGAGAATTGTGGCCACCCCAGACATGGTATCTTGGCCAGGGGAGATCCACAAGGGACTGACTGACAATACACACAGTGCCCCCTGCTGATCCACCCGCTCCCCACAGTACGGCGCCTCCTGCTGATCCTCCTGCTCCACGCAGCACGGCACCCCCGCTGATCCTCCCGCTCCCCGCGGCACAGCGCCTCCTGCTGAGCCCCCCCTCCCGCTCCTGGCAGCACGGCGCCCCCAGCTGATCCTCCCGCTCCCCACGGCATGGCGCCCCCTGCTGATCCTCCCGCTCCCCGCAGCACAGCACCCCCTGCTGATCCTCCCGCTCCCCGCGGCACAGCGCCCCCTGCTGAGCCTCCCGCCCCGCTCCTTTCAGCATGGCGCCCGCTAGGGACCTCCCATCCTGCTCCCTGCAGCGCTGTGCCCTTCATTGAGCCCCTGCCCCCTCTCTGCAGCATGGCGCCCCCTAATGGCGTTCAGGGCATCAGTCCCAACTCCTGGGCCACGGCCTGATGAGCAGGGTCACAGATAGCACCAGTGCCCCCAGCTTTGCGGGGCAGAGCTGGGCCGGCCCGGGGGGCAGCCGGACTCACCGCAGGCACTCGGGAGATCGGCGCGCAGGACTTGGACTCCTTGATCCACTGGCAGGTTCCGTGCGGGTAGTAGAAGATAAGCGAGAGCGAATAGAGGACGATGCTCACTCCGTCCACTATGGCACTGAGGGTATTCGTAGCCAGCATGGCCTTCACCTGGGAGAGGAGGCGTCAGAGACGTGGGGCCAGGAGGCCCAGCTATGTCATCCACACACCCCACACCTCCCACCCCTGCATCCCCCCAGCCACCCTCCGGCCCTTGAATCCTGCACCCCTCCAGACGCCCTCGGCCTGTGCCCAGTCTCCACGGTACAGCAGGTCGGTACAGCGAAACAAGGCGGGTAAGATCTCTGCTGGAGAAAGAGGCAAGCCAGCCTGATCTCCAGAGCTCTTCTTCTGTTCCTCGTTACAACCTTCAGCCCGAAACGGGTGGCTTTCAGCCATTCGCTGCAGTTTTCAGTAGCAACGTTTTGGGCTTTGGGGCAATTTTGAGTAGACATTTTTCATTTTTCCCTGCACTTTTTAGCACCTTCCAGCTACAAATTTGCTCTTTCTTGGGCAAATTTTGGCAGTCAATTGGCCGTTTTTACCTGTTTGGGGTGGGCTGCTGTTTCCGTCTGAAAAAACCTGGGAGGGGGGGAGAATTTTTGGTGGCTGTTTTGGGCTGAAATTTTTCAATTTTGGGCAATTTCCCCCAGGAAATTCTTCCTTTTGTGACGGTTTTTGGGTAAAATGTTTCAATTTTCAGCCGTTTGGGCAGTTTTTGAATGAGAATTTTCAATGTTGGGAAAAAAGTCAAAATTTTCGTTTGGAATTTGCAGTGAATTCCCCCCCAAATTTTTCATGTTTCATTTAACTTTCCTTGGGGGGGAAACCCCAATATATTCCAACTGGCTCAAAAAACAGGGGACAAAAGCCTCATTCCTTACCAGTGAAATCTTGGGGTTCTTGGCAGCTTCCACACAAATGAACCCTGAAAGGATGTACTGGGGGAAAAGCAGAGATGGGTGAAAGCTGCCGCCCACTCTTCACCCAACAGGTGAGACCATCCCAGTGCCCCCCATTCGCTTGGTACCTCAGTTTCCCCTCCATGCATTAGGTATAATGGCACTCCCTCCCTCACAGGCAGGGTGAGGATCAATACACTGGGGGGTGTGTGGAGGGGGGAGGTCACACATTACTCAAGCTCATTACACATCCCAGAGGCTTCCTCCCCACCATGCCAAGGGCCTTATGTGTCCCCCACTTCCCCTCCCTTCCATGCCAGGGGGTTTCTGGGTTCTGCATTCTTCCCTTTCCCCCCATGCCAGAGGCTCTGTATGCCCCACAGGGACTCAGTTGAAGATGGGGAAGGGGTCCAGGTGCTGCGGTGATGGGGGCCAAAGAAGCCCCTGTGATAGGTCGGGGCTCTGCACAGACACACAGCCAGTGGCCACCCGGAGGACTCACAGAAGGGACATGCGAGCTCACCCAGCAGGTCAGCGGCAGGTCAGAGGGCTCTCCAAGCCCCACAGCCAGTGCCTCAGTCACCACTCTGCCACCCCTGGCTGTGCCAGCTGGGCTTCCAAAGACCTCTGGCCATGCTCCGGGAAGCCGGGTTCAGGGCACGGTGCTGGCTGGCTAAACCACGCTATAGCGAGGATTTGGAGACGATGGCCTCCTTCTTTTCACACACACACCCCGAAGCCCCCACCACTAGGACTTACCAGGATCCCAGTCCAAAAGGGGGTCCCCACATGTATCGCTATTAGCTGGTGCTCATTTCGCCAGGGTGAAGATGATTCTGAAAGCTACCTGCACAATGCCTGTGCGTATCTGTGTGATCTGCCAAGACACCATGGGGCATAACATGTTACTGGCCAGGAGCTGCATTCTGGGGAACTTACTACACAGTTACTCAATCCCTACTACACAATTACTCCATCCCTACCACATGGTGACACAGTCTCTACTACACAGAATCTCTGTATTTTGGCTTGTCATTCATGAGAGGATAAAGCCTCTAGACAGAGCCTCAGGAGACTTGTGTTCTATTCCCAACTCTGCCACTGGCCTTCTGGGTGACCATGGACAAGTCCCTTACCCTCCCTGTGACTCAGTTTCCCCACGATACCTCATTTGTAAAGTACTTTGAGACTGACTGATGACAAAGGCTACTAAGAGCTAGGGATGATAATTATATGACTACACATCTACTTAGGTCAAGATTTCCAAAGGTATTTAGACACCTAAATGCAGGTAGGTGCCTCTTGGGCTTGAAAAAAGTGCCAGAGCTAGGTGCCTAACTCCCATTGACCTTCCATGAGCTGCAGGCACCTAACCTGTGTAAGACTTAGTAAGTCCTACTTGAGCCTCTGCAACATTGGCCACCTAAATACCTTTGTAAAGCTGGGCCTTAGTCCCTACTATGTGGTTGTTCAGTCCTTACTACTTGGTTACTCAGTCCTTACTACATGGTTAATCGTTCTTTACTAGATGCCTTCTCAGTCCTTCCTACTCAGTTCTTACTACATCCTTACTCAGTCCTTACTGCATAGATTCATAGATTCTAGGACTGGAAGGGACCTCGAGAGGTCATCGAGTCCAGTCCCCTGCCCTCATGGCAGAACCAAATATTGTCTAGACCATCCCTGATAGACATTTATCTAACCTCTTAAATATCTCCAGAGATGGAGATTCCACAACCTCCCTAGGCAGTTTATTCCAGTGTTAAACCTCCCTGACAGTTAGGAACTTTTTCCTAATGTCCAGCCTAAACCTCCCTTGCTGCAGTTTAAGCCCATTGCTTCTTGTTCTATCCTTAGAGGCTAAGGTGAACAAGTTTTCTCCCTCCTCCTTATGACACCCTTTTAGATACCTGAAAACTGCTATCATGTCCCCTCTCAGTCTTCTCTTTTCCAAACTAAACAAACCCAGTTCCTTCAGCCTTCCTTCATAGGTCATGTTCTCAAGAACTTTAGTTATTCTTGTTACTCTTCTCCGGATCCTCTCCAATTTCTCCACATCTTTCTTGAAATGCAGTGCCCAGAACTGGACACAATACTCCAGTTGAGGCCTAACCAGCGCAGAGTAGAGCGGAAGAATGACTTCTCGTGTCTTGCTCACAACACACCTGTTAATGCATCCCAGAATCATGTTTGCTTTTTTTGCAACAGCATCACACTGTTGACTCATATTTACCTTGTGGTCCACTATAACCCCTAGATCCCTTTCTGCCGTACTCCTTCCTAGACAGTCTCTTCCCATTCTGTATGTGTGAAACTGATTTTTCCTTCCTAAGTGGAGCACTTTGCATTTGTTTTTCTTAAACTTCATCCTGTTTACCTCAGACAGTTTCTCCAATTTGTCCAGATCATTTTGAATTATGACCCTGTCCTCCAAAGCAGTTGCAATCCCTCCCAGTTTGGTATCATCTGCAATCTTAATAAGTGTACTTTCTATGCCAATATGTAAGTCGTTAATGAAGATATTGAACAGAGCCAGTCCCAAAACAGACCCCTGTGGAACCCCACTTGTTATGCCTTTCCAGCAGGATTGGGAACCATTAATATCAACTCTCTGAGTACGGTTATCCAGCCAGTTATGCACCCAACTTATAGTAGCTGCATCTAAATTGTTTCTGCCTAGTTTACCGATAAGAATATCATGCGAGACTGTATCAAATGCCTTATTAAAGTCTAGGTATACCACATCCACTGCTTCTCCCTTATCCACAAGACTCGTTATCCTATCAAAGAAAACTATCAGATTGGTTTGACATGATTTGTTCTTTATAAATCCATGCTGGCTATTCCCTATCACCTTACCACCTTCCAAGTGTTTGCAGATGATTTCCTTAATTACTTGCTCCATTATCTTCCCTGGCAAAGAAGTTAAACTAACTGGTCTGTAGTTTCCTGGGTTGTTTTTATTTCCCTTTTTATAGATGGGCACTACATTTGCCCTTTTCCAGTCTTCTGGAATCTCTCCCATCTCCCATGATTTTCCAAAGATAATAGCTAGAGGCTCAGATACCTCCTCTATTAGCTCCTTTGAGTATTCTAGGATGCATTTCATCAGGCCCTGGTGACTTGCAGGCATCTAACTTTTCTAAGTGATTTTTAACTTGTTCTTTTTTTATTTTATCTGCTAAACCTACCCCCTTCCCATTAGCATTCACTACGTTAGGCATTCCTTCAGACTTCTCTGTGAAGACCAAAACAAAGAAGTCATTAAGCATCTCTGCCATTTCCAAGTTTCCTGTTACTGTTTCTCCCTCTTCACTGAGCAGTGGGCCTACCCTGTCTTTGGTCTTCCTCTTGCTTCTAATGTATTGATAAAAAGTCTTCTTGTTTCCCTTTATTCCCATAGCTAGTTTGAGCTCATTTTGTGCCTTTGCCTTTCTAATCTTGCCCCTGCATTCCTGTGTTGTTTGCCTATATTCATCCTTTGTCATCTGTCATAGTTTTCATTTTTATATGACTCCTTTTTATTTTTTAGATCATGCAAGATCTCATGGTTAAGCCAAGGTGGTCTTTTGCCACATTTCCTATCTTTCCTACCCAGCGGAATAGCTTGCTTTTGGGCTCTTAATAGTGTCCCTTTGAAAAACTGCCAACTCTCCTCAGTTGTCTTTCCCCTCAGTCTTGATTTCCATGGGACCTTCCCTATCAGCTCTCTGAGCTTACCAAAATCCACGTTCCTGAAATCCATTGTCTCTATTTTTCTGTACTCCCTTCTACCCTTCCTTAGAATTGCAAACTCTATGATTTCATGATCACTTCCACCCAAGCTTCCTTCTACTTTCAAATTCTCAATGAGTTCCTCCCTATTTGTTAAAATCAAGTCTAAAACAGCTTCCCCCCTAGTAGCCTTTTCAACCTTCTGAAATAAAAAGTTGTCTGCAATGCAGTCCAAGATATTTGTTGGATAGTCTGTGCCCCGCTGTGTTATTTTCCCAACATATATCTGGATAGTTGAAGTCCCCCATCACCACCAAATCTAGGGCTTTGGATGATTTTGTTAGTTGTTTAAAAAAAGCCTCATCCACCTCTTCCACCTGGTTAGGTGGCCAGTAGTAGACTCCTAGCATGACATCACCCTTGTTTTTTACCCCTTTTAGCCTAACCCAGAGACTCTCAACACTTCCATCTCCTATGTCCATCTCTACCTCAGTCCAAGTGTGTACATTTTTAATATATAAGGCAACACCTCCTCCCTTTTCCCCCTGTCTATCCTTCCTGAGCAAGCTGTACCCATCCACACCAACATTCCAATCATGTGTATTATCCCACTAAGTTTCAGTGATGCCAACAATGTCATATTGTATTTATTTATTAGCACTTCCAGTTCTTCCTGCTTATTACCCATACTTCTCGCATTTGTATAGAGGCATCTAAGATGCTGGTTTGATCTTGCCTCCCTGTTTTGCCGTGACCCTCCTTTCTCTCTGCCATTATAGCCCACGCTCCCTCTTGTTTCTGACCCATCTCCCAGGTCTCCATGTTCCCCACTTATCTGTGGGCTTTGCTCACCTGTCCCCGTCGAACCTAGTTTAAAGCCCTCCTCACTAGATTAGCCAGTCTGTGTCCAAATAGGGTCTTTCCCCTCCTCGAAAGGTGAACGCCATCTCTGCCTAGCAGTCCTTCCTCGAATAGCATCCCGTGGTGGAGGAAGCGAAAGCCCTCCTGGCGACACCATCTTCTTACTACATGGTTATTCATTCCCTACCAGATGGTTACTGAGTCCTTATTACATGGCTACTCATTCCCTACTAGATGGCTATCCAGTCTTTACTACATCGTTTCTCAGTTCTTACTATATCCTTACTCACTAAATTGTTTCCTTACTCAACTAAATTGTTTCCTTACTCAACTAAATTGTTACTCAGTTCTTAGTACATTAGTACTCAGTCCTTATTGCATAGATGCTCTGTGCTTACTACATGGTTATTCATTCCTCACTAGATGGTTCCTCAGTCTTTACTACAGGGTTATGAAGTTCTTTCTACAGTTATTTAGTACTTATACAATTCAACTACTGAATTAAGCATTTAGTAAATCTCTCTACCTAACTAATCAACTTAGATAGCATCTACCTTTGTTTTCGTCTATATTTCCCATCACCTTAGTATGGAAGTAATGAATTAAAATCATGTAGTTGCTTCCTGCTCCCAAGTGGAATATTCCTAATGAAAACAGCTGGGAATTAGGACTCCTGGGTTCCATCCCCAGCTCTGGAGGGGAGTGGGGGGGTCTAGTGGGTTACAGCAGAGGAGCTAGGACTCCTGGCTTCTATTTCCAGCTCTCATAGGGGAGGAGGGTACTCAGAGGGTCAGGTCTTGTGCATCCTGACTCTGACTCACTGTAAATCTAGCTCCGTGCCTCAGTTTCCCTCTCTGTATTTCAGAGCCAATCATCCCCAACCACATTTCTAAGGCACTTTGGGATCCTCAGTGCCACAGCACTATACCAAGGCCACACATGACAGCCTATGGCCAAGGACAGGACCCCCTGCCTCGTTGAGCCACCACAGGAGGGAGTCTAGTATCCGTCAAGGCAGGGTTATGATACTGTCTAAAGCGTCTCGAACTGGTCGATATACTGACGTTAGCCATGACTGAAGCGGGCGAAGCCTGAGTCTGGCATGCTGTATTGCGTAGGTACAAGTGGCCATACACCCCAACAGTTTCAGGCAATTCCTTGCTGTAGTGGTGGGAAACTGCTTGAGGCCCCATATTATGTCACCCAGTGACCAAAACCTGGCTTCTGGGAGGTATGCCCTTGCTTGAGTCGAGTCTACCACTGCCCCATCAACTCTAACCTCAGTACAGGGGAGAGTGTCGATTTGGCCTCGTTTAGAGGGAGACCCAGTTCATCAAACGTCCTTCTTATGAGGCCAACCTGCGCCTCCACTCGAGATCTGGAGTGGCCTTTGATCAGCCAGTCATCGAGATACGGGAACACCTGTTCCTGCTGCTTACCCAGGAACGCCGCCACGACTGCCACGCACTTGGTGAACACCCGAGATGCCGCCAACAGGCCAAATGGGAGGACAATAAACTGATAGTGACTGTTGTTCATCGCAAACCTGAGGTATTTTCTGTGGGGTGGAATTATCGCTATGTGAAAGTATGCATCCTTCAAGTCAAAGGCGGCATACCAGTCTCCTGAATCCAGTGAGGGGATCATGGAGGCCAAAGAAACCATGTGGAACTGGAGTTTTTTGATGAACTTGTTGAGTTCTTGCAGGTCTAGGATGGGCCTGAGCCCACCCTTGGCTTTCGGTATTAGGAAATACTGGGAGTAGAAGCCCTTGCCCCTTTGCTCCCGAGGAACCTCTTCCACTGCCCCTACAGAGAGGAGCGAGTGCACCTCCTGTATAAGAAGTTGCTCGTGAGAGGGGTCCCTGAAGAGAGATGGGAAGAGGGGTGGAAGAGTGGGAGGGCACAGAATTGGATGAAATATCCCCTTTCTTCTGTGTGGAGCACCCAGCTGTCTGAAGTGATATGGGACCATGGACGGTAAAAAGGGAATAGTTGGGACGAAAAGGTAAGTAAGGTTGGATCCAGTTCCAGCACTGGTGTACCATCCTTGATCACACCCTGAAAAGGCTGGTCTGGCCGGGCAGTGGCTTGGGCTGGCCCAAGCCATGGCCTGAGGAGGGGTGCTGCCTTCTTCTACCACTCCTATTCCTCCTACAAGGAGCGTCCTCACGGTTCTGAGCTTGGTAGAACCTAGAGGGAGGCTGCAGCCAGAAATGCCTATTTTAAGTGGCGGGGGTATGGAGCCCCAAAGATCTGAAGGTGGCCCTTGAGTCTTTCAGACTATAGAGTCTTTTATCTGTCTTATCGGAGAAGAGGGCCAAACCCTAGAAGGGGAAGTCCTGGATTGTTTGTTGGACCTCATGGGGCAGACCAGAGACCTGCAACCAGGAACTCCTCCTCATTACAACCCCCGTGGCCATTGGACGTGAGGCTGCGTCTGCTGCGTCCAATGCCGCCTGTAGGGACGCACTGGAGACCAGCTTTGCCTCCTCCACTAATGCCGAGAACTCTGTGCAAGAGTCCTGCGGCAGGAGCTCCGCAAACTTGGCCAAACTTGGTTCTTAGGGGAGGGGCCCTGGTAGCCCTGGCGCTCTCGCTGATTGGCTGCATCAACCGCCAGGGAGTCGGGGGATGGGTGGATGTACAAATGTTCATATCCCTTAGAAGGGACAAAGTACCACCTCTCATTCCTCTTGGCCGTAGGGGCCAGAGATGCAGGGGTCTGCCATAGGGTTTTTGTTGTCTCTGTAATCATCTTTATTAAGGGCAAGGTGATACGAGAGGGTCCAGAGGGCGCAAGGATGTCAACAACTGGGTCGGATTCCTCCACCACCTCCTCTGCCTGTATGCCCAAGTTCTGGGCAATGCAACATAACAGCTGTTGGAGGACCCTGTTATTCTCCAAAGCTGGGGCCATCGACGTCCCCACCACAGCTTCATCAGGGAAGGATGAGGAGGAGAGGCCTGCCAGCGGGTCCTGCTCACTCCCTTCAGCGCCCCAAGGGTCTCGCAGCATTGCTGACCCCCTAGGTCTAAAGCGTGCAGTGCCAGGGAACGGAAATATCGGTGCCAAGACAGGCGGTGCCAAAGTTGTTGATTCCGGCGGTGCCGATATCGTTGACACCGGTGGCACCAAGGATGAAGTTGTCAGCGGTGCCGTTGTTCGGAGGGTCGGTGCCAGAACTGCAGGGGACAACAACGGTGTCAGCGGTGTTTCTGCTGGTGGTTCTGCTGCCTGCAGGGGGATGAAAGATGCTGAGGACAACGATGCCGACCTGGACCTTGAGCCCTGGATCTGTCCCTGGCTCTGCTGATACACCCAGGGTGTCCAAAAGTGTCGATGCCACTGCATCGAAGGTTGCCACTATGGAGGCCACGGTGCAGGGTAGGGCTGGTTGTTGCGGGATCTGGACCTCCTGCTTCTGGTCCTATCAGAGCAGTAGGATTCCGACTTTGAGGTCTCCAAGTAGGAGGACCACGGAGGAGTAGTACTCTGGGCCGCCGGAGAGCAGTGCAGCTCCCCAGTGTGGGTGGGCTGGGGAGAGGTGCGCCGAAGATGGTGATTGGCGCCCTATCATCGCTGGTTTGCCCCTTGATTGGAACTGGGGCCGCACAGTCACTGGCGACTTGTCTCTCCTCTGCAGGGAGGAAGGCACCGTGAGATGTATAAGGTCCTAGGCTGGCTCAAATGCCTATGGCGTTGAGGGGAGCTGGAGGTGATCCCCTTGGCAGTCCGGGGACCGTTGAGGGGTTCAGACTCAACTGTATCCGAGAAGGGGCAGGAGTCAACGAGACCCTGGAAGGTGGGAGAGACGAGGTGGCCTGGCTCAAAATGTGCTTCAATGCTGCAGGTCCCTTGGTCTTTGGAGGGGGAGAGCGGCCCCTATCTGGCCTTTTCTTCTTCTGTGACACCGGGGACTGAGAACGGTGCCAGACAGAAGAAGGTTTCTTTTGGGCGGAGCCGTGGCAGTGCCGTGAGTCCTTAGGGTCCTTCTTCGGCACCAGCTAGTGCATCGACAGCACCGGAGCACTGTGGACCGACGAGGAAGTGCTCGGCGTGGATTCTGCCAACTCCGAGTTGGATTGCGCTTGGAGTGCCGCTTCCATTAGCAGGCTTTTCAGCCTTTGATGTCTTTAAGGGTCCTAGGGTGAAATCCCTTGCAGATTCTGCACTTGTCCTTCTGGTGGCTCTCCCCAAGGCACCGTAGACAGGAAGAGTGCGGGTCACTCTTTGGCATAAACTTGCCATAGTCCTCGCAGAGTTTGAAACCTAGGGACAGGGGCATATCCCAGAACCAGGGAAAACGTCGTTTGGGGGGGGGGAACCCCCCAAGAACTCTTAACAACTACAACAACTATGACTAATAATTAACTATTTAAACTATGGAAACTGAAGTGGACACTGCCAAAAACACTTGCAATGCAAGAGCAACAGTTCTTCCAGCTAGCCGTCACCGGCGGTAAGAAGGAACTGAGGGGGTGGCGGATCAGCAGGGCTGCATATTGGGCGCCAGGAAGGCACAACTCCAAGGGGCAACCAGGACGATCCTACGGATGCTGCAAAGGGGAAAATCTTCTGGCTGGCGTGCACGCGGCGCGCACACACCTGATTGGAAAGGACATGAACAAGCACTTGAAGAAGAATACTATTTCTTTAAATAAATAAAAGAGGCTGTGATGAGGGGCTCCACACACCGCTAAGATGGCACCTCCTCTTGGAGGTTCTGGAGAAGAGCTTGCAAGAGCATCACCTCTTTCTGCAGTTGCCCACTGTCTCTCCACCTCTCTTTGAGTCTGCATCCCCTCTATCACAGTAGGAGCTGTTGCTGCCTCTTTATGCCAGTCAGTCTTCTTGTTTTCCTCTCCTGGGGTACCAAAGACTTCCTTCAGCAGTCCGAAGCAGTCTTCCCATTCACTGCCTTGTAGTCAGGGGCGGCTGTAACTTTTTTGCCGCCCCAAGCACAGCAGGCAGGCTGCTTTCGGAGGCATGCCTGCGGGAGGTCCGCCGGTCCCACAGTTTCGGCGTACCCGCCGCCCAATTGCCGCCAAATCCGCAGGACGGGCGGACCTCCCGCAGGCTGCTCCCACGGCGACCGGCAGGCACGCGCTTGGAGTGCTGGTGCCCGGAGCCGCCGCTGCTTGGAGTGCCACTCCGTCAATGGCTGGCAAGGAAACACGGGCCAGCCCGCTACATTGGTTCTGGCTCAGGGACCCTCTAGCCAGCAATCAAAGCCTGTTCCCTTCTTGGCCTTACTGCCTTTCCCACTCGTGCAGATCAATTTCTTTCTCCAAATCCCTCTCCCATCTTTTCTTCTAGGTTGTTATTTTCTCAACATCTTTTTCAATCAAAATTGTTTATATTTTAGAAATTCATAGATTCATAGATTCATAGACTTTAAGGTCAGAAGGGACCATTATGATCATCTGGTCTGACCCCCTGCACGCTGCAGGCCATAAAACCGTCCCCGCCCCTTCCCTGGACTCTGCTGCTGAAGTCCCCAATCCTGTTATTAGTGACCTCAATCGGCAAAGACCCTCCTGCTAGAGATCCCTGCCCCATGCTGCGGAGGAAGGCGAAAAACCTCCAGAGGCTCAGCCAATCTGCCCTGGAGGAAAATTCCTTCCCGACCCCAAATATGGCGATCAGTAAGACCCCGAGCATATAGGCAAGAGTCTCCATCCTGACCCCTTTTAGCCATTATGCTATTTACCTACCATTGCTTGGTTTTCCTTGACAACTATGTTTTACCATTAAACCATTCCCTCCATAAACTTATCTAACTTAATCTTAAAGCCAGACAAGTCCCTCGCCCCCACCGTTTCCCTCGGAAGGCCGTTCCAATATTTCACCCCTCTAACGGTCAGAAACCTTCGTCTAATTTCAAGCCTGAACTTCCCCACGGCCAGTTTATATCCATTCGTTCTCGTATCCACGTTAGTACTAAGCTGGAATAATTCCTCTCCCTCCCTTGTATTAATCCCTCTAATATATTTAAAGATAGCAATCATATCCCCCCTCAGCCTTCGCTTTGTCAGACTAAACAACCCAAGCTCCTCTAGTCTCCTTTCATACGACAGGTTTTCCATTCCTCTGATCATCCTAGTGGCCCTTCTCTGCACCCGTTCCAGTTTGAGTTCATCTTTTTTAAACATGGGAGACCAGAACTGCACACAGTACTCCAAATGAGGTCTCACCAGCGCCTTGTACAACGGAAGCAGGACCTCCTTATCCCTACTAGATATACCTCGCCTAATGCATCCCAAGACAGCATTGGCTTTTTTCACCGCCACGTCACACTGTCGACTCATAGTCATCCTGCGGTCTACAAGGACCCCTAGGTCCTTCTCCTCTTCCGTTACTTCTAACCAATGCGTCCCCATCTTGTAACTAAAATTGTTATTGGTCATCCCCAAATGCATCACCTTACACTTTTCACTATTAAATTTCATCCTATTTCTGACACTCCAATTCACAAGCTCATTCAAGTCTCCCTGCAGGATATCCCTATCCTCTTCCGAATTTACAACGCCTCCCACCTTCGTATCATCCGCAAACTTTACCAGCCTACTCCTGCAATCGGTTCCGAGGTCAGTTATAAATAGATTAAATAAAATGGGTCCCAAAACCGAACCTTGGGGAACTCCACTGGTAACCTCCCTCCAACCTGACAATTCACCCTTCAATACGACCCGCTGCATTCTCCCCATTAACCAATTCCTTATCCATCTCTGGATTTTCAAATCGATCCCCATGTTTTTCAGTTTAACCAATAATTCCTCATGGGGTACAGTATCAAACGCTTTACTGAAATCCAGGTATATTAGGTCCACCGCATTTCCCTTATCTAATAAATCCGTTACTTTCTCAAAGAAGGAGATCAGATTCGTTTGGCACGATCTGCCCTTCGTAAAACCATGTTGTAAATTATCGCAATTGCCACTACCCTCCAGGTCCTCAACTAGTTTCTCCTTCAAAATTTTCTCTAACACCTTGCACACTACAGATGTTAAACTAACAGGCCTGTAATTACCCGGATCACTTTTTTTCCCTTTTTTGAAAATAGGAACCACATTAGCTATTCTCCAGTCTAACGGGACCACCCCCGAGTTTACAGATTCATTAAATATCATCGCTAACGGGCCTGCTATTTCCCGCGCCAATTCCTTCAATATTCTCGGATGAAGATCGTCCGGTCCTCCCGACTTAGCCCCATTAAGGCGTTCAAGTTTTGTTTCTACCTCGGATACGGTAATCCCCCATCCCGAACGCCCCTCTGTAATGGTGCTAGTATCCCTAATCCCTTCATTGGCCTCATTAAACACCGACGCAAAATATTCATTGAGATATTGCGCCATGCCTAGATTGTCTTTAATCTCCTCTCCGGCAATAGTCTTCAGCGGTCCCACTTCTTCTTTCTTTGCTTTCTTCCTGTTTATGTGGCTGTAAAACCTCTTACTATTGCTTTTAATTCCCCTCGCTAGGTCCAATTCTACACGGCCTTTGGCCTTTCTCACTCTATCTCTACATTCTCTGACTTCACTTTGGTACATTTCCTTACTGATCCCTCCCCTCTTCCACTCTTTGTACGCTTTCTGTTTTTTCCTAATCGCCCCTTTGAGTCGGTCGCTCATCCAGCTCGGTCTAAATCTCTTGCTTGGTAATCTTTTTCCCTTTTTGGGAATACAGGCCTCCGACAGCTCATGCATTTTTAACTTAAAGTAATCCCAGGCTTCTTCTGCCTTTAAATCCATTAATACGTTTGCCCAATCCACTTCCCTTACCAGTCCCCTTAATTTGTTAAAATTGGCCTTTTTAAAATTATAAACCCTAGTCTTTGACTTAATTCTGTTACTCCTTCCCTGTATTTTAAACCGAATTAGCTCATGATCACTGGAGCCCAAATTGTCCCCTACTACCACTTCCTCAACGAGGTCCTCACTACTTACCAGAATCAAATCTAAAATGGCCTCCCCCCTCGTCGGTTCAGCTACCACTTGATGGAGGAATTGATCAGCAAGCACATCTAGGAACATCTGAGCCCTATTATTGCTACTAGCGTTTGTTCCCCAATCTATTTCCGGGAAGTTAAAGTCCCCCATAATTACACAGTTTCTATTAGTAATTACTTCTCTAAGCACATTAAATAATTCCTTATCCATATCCTGGGTCGATCCCGGCGGTCTATAGCACACTCCAAGCACTATCCCCGGAGAGGCTCTAGAAGTCCTATTACCCATTGTGAGTATTGCCCAGACGGACTCTGTGTTGTCTAATCCATCCACTATTATTTCTTTACAGTTTATTTCACTATTGACATACAATGCCACCCCCCCACCTTTACCTCTGTTCCGGTCTTTCCTAAACAGCGCATACCCCTCCATACCTGTGTTCCAGTCGTGACTGTCATTCCACCACGTTTCCGTTATTCCTACGATATCCGGTTTCAGCTCTTGGACCAGGAGCTCCAATTCCTCCATTTTATTACCTAGGCTTCTGGCATTGGTGTATAGACACCCTAATGTATGTCGTTTAGCCCGTCTCCCATTAGTAGCACTATATGTTGCGGGCCTCCTAGTGTCCGTCCCTCCTGTCCTTCCTATGTCCAATCTCATCTCCTCAGCTATGTCTCCTCTCCTTTTACTCACCTTTTCCATACTGGAATCTGGCGTGGAGATTAACTGTGCATCTCCCAACCGTCTCCCCAAACTTGCTAGTTTAAAGCTCTTTTGATAAGATGAGCCAGCCTCCCTCCCAGAAGTCTATTTCCTTCCCTACTCAGGTGAAGCCCATCCCGCGAGAACAGGTGTCTGTCCCCGAAAGCCTCCCAGTGGCCATACATCCCAAAGCCCTCCTTATAGCACCACTCCCTTAGCCAACTATTTATTCTCACAATCCTATCAGCCCTTTGCTGCCCTTCCCTCGGAACGGGCAGAATCCCACTAAAGATAATCTGAGCCTCTATCTCCTTGAGCGTCTTCCCCAGCCTGGCATAATCTCCCTTGATCCTCTCTAACGAGAACCTAGCCGTATCATTCGTTCCCACATGAAGGATTATCAGGGGGTTCTTACCTGCTCCTTGTAGGATCCTTTTCAACCGCAGGTCCACATCGCGTATCCTTGCGCCCGGTAGACAGCACACCCTTCTGTTCTCCGGGTCCGCCCTGGTCACAGGCCTATCCAATCTCCTCAGTAAAGAGTCTCCAATTACATACACCTGCCGTCGCCTGGCAACAGTGCGATCTAGTAATCTAGTCTCCGATCCCTCTAGTCCTGACCTGTGCCTATTCCTATCTTCCCTTATGCCTTCCTGAATCCTCACGGGGCCCAGAATTGGTGCTGTCTCCATCAACTCCTCCCCCCTCTCTCTTGGACTAGCAGCTCTTCTCTTCTTCCTCACCCTTCCACCTTCAGTTGCCACCTGCTGCCCCTCCACCTCACTATCTAAACACTCAAACCTATTCCTGAGTTCTATTCCCCCCTCACTGGCCCTTCTTTTCCTTGGCCTGCTTCTCACAGTCACATGCTTCCACCTCCCATGTTCTCTCCCTTCCATTCCCCTCTCACCGTCCTCTACCTCTGCCTCTACCTCCACCATAGGGCGTTCTCCTTCAGTCCCCCCTTGCCTGTCCTCCATTAGCTGCTCAAACCCCCGCCTAAACTCCACCAGGGTCTCTACCTGCATCTCCAGCCCCTTAATCTTTTCCTCCAGTAACACTATCAGGCGACACTTCATACACACATACCTGTGTTCCGGCTCCCCTGCTAGGACCATATACATACCACAGCTTCCACATGCGGCCATCTGCATTCTGTCTGCTGCTGCTGCTAGGCTCATGGCTGCTGCAATCTCTGCCCGCAGCACCTGTGGACGCAGAGCACACACCGCGCCCTCCTGCCTCCCCCCTTACCTCCCCCTGCAAACTCCCTCTCAAACTCCCCTGTTAGCCGCCCTGTTTGCTGCCTCCGGTGCCGCTGCTCGCAGCTGTGCCGCTGCCTGGCTGGGAGGCCGCTTTTATTACATTTCTATTTTTCGGAAAGGCTTTAATTTTATTTATACACACACACACACACTCACATACACGTGTGCATACATAAATATGTAATGTAACTGAACAATACAGTTGTACTGTATGCTGAGTGCTTTGGTAGGGAGAAGGTATCTGATGAATACTATTGTTATAAAGTTAAAGGGGTTAATTTGGATACAACCAAATTTGGTTATTTTTAACATAACTATGACCTTTCTATGACTTTTACTAAAATTTGCCATGATGCCCACATTGCCAGATACACAAATCTCTTGCCAACAGCAGTTAGTAATAGAGAACATTTCTTTATAATCTATGACTATCGAGCTATTCTGATGAATGAGTTGCATTCTGCCATCTTCCCACCTCCACAGCCATCAGTCATTCTGTTTAGTTTGATGTTGAATTAAAATGTGTTAAGTTTTTCGGCATGTTACCACACAAAATCAGTCTGTGAGTTACACATGACTTGGATATCTGAAAAAGCACACAACTACAACAAATATGTGCTTTCAGGGGTCATGTGCATATCTCTGCCAAAGTGACAAAAAAAGTGAAAATAAAATTAAAAACTAAAAACAATGTAGAGTCAGAAAAAAGAATTTAAAAACTAGAGAGAGGAAGCAGTACTAACAGCCTGTGAAATGACTAGCTCTGTATGACAGCTCCTACTGTGCTATCAGGGATTTCATGTTCTTTTTTGACAAATATTAAGTTGTGATAGATAAATAAAATAGACACGTTTTTTCTTGTTTTCTGTGTTCTTGTCAAAGAATATAAATAAATAATAAAATTTTGAATTTGTCATGCCCGAAGGGGGGACTGGGAAAGTTACTAGTGACCCCCCTTAAGGCGAGCAGTTGTTATGTCAGCCAGCGGCCATCGGGGGAAGCAGACACCTTAAGGACACAGTAGGCTGAACTTTTCAACTGTTTTCCCTTCAAGGCCTTAAGGAAGTTGGAGCTGGTCCCAAGCTAGTTTTCACTGACCAGATAGCAAAAGCACGGGTCTGACCACCACCAATCAAGTGTTAACACTGCAAGGACCTTGGTCTGAATGTGTATAAAGGATCTGTAAAATGTGTGTAAGACAGAGTTTTTGTACTAAGGTGCAAAGCTCTCCTTTCTTCTGCAGAATAAAGCAACTCTTCTTTATCCCTGTCTGGCTGTTATTGGCTCTCAGCTAGGTGGACCCGATTTTTCAGTAACACAAGGATCTCTAGCCTTGGCAGGGCTTTGGCTCTTCCCTGAGTGCCTGTGAGCTGGCACGGAAGCAGGACGCAGGAGGACTTCCTGCTCATTGGCACCTCCTTTGAAATCCCTTTGTCGGGGCGAGGCTATTCTGAGTGGTGGTTAACCCTGCTTCTCGTTCAGTATGGCGGGCAGTGCCTCTCCGCCAGCAGCGTTGTGTGACTGCCCAGCCTCGGGCGTGAGCCATAGGATCAGACACAAGTGCTGCAGTGAACCCTGTGAGATCCCGTCTCCCCCTCCTATAGCATCTTCCCCAGAGCCAGCCAGTCCTGCTTGTGAATGCCACAGGGTGCCGGGACTCCCACCGCGTAAGTCGCCAAAGGAGATCTCGCTGTTGTCGAAACCTCCAGCTATTCAGCCTACATTTCCCTTTGCTCGATCCCTTTCCTCCCAGCGACACCCACTTTGGGAACACCCTGTTAGAGTTTATGGGCTTGGGTAACTCCAGTGACTTCAATGAAGCTATGTCTGAGGATCTGGCCCCACTGCACTGGCATGTGGAGAGTTTGTGCAAACTTGGCCAACGCCGTGGCTGCCACGGGGTGGCTGGTGGACCCTTTACGTGGACTGAACCATCCCACCTAGGCTAAGAGGAGCTACATCTGAAAACCCTTCTCCTTGGCCTTGCTGCAGCTCTGTAGATTCAGCACCAGAAGCCGTCCAGTCTGAAGGCCGGGCTGGCAGATGCTAGCTTCTCGGCTATAGAGAAGCTTTGACAAAGCCCAGAGGCTGCTGGGGTGACAGCAGAGACTCCAGCACTGCAAGGGTTAATGACACTGGCAGTGCTGGAGCTGGGGGCTGCCTGCTGAGTTTATTGTGTCCTGTCTGTTTTCTGGTCAGGATATTTTTGCCTGTTAAATAGTTTCAGAAACTTAGATGTCTGGGCTTCTGGAGCCTCCAATCCCAGCATGAGGCAGGAGTTTCCTCCAGACAAACCCCTCTGGTCTATTTCAGAGTTTATTTAATCTATTTATAACTGACCTCGGAACCGATTGCAGGAGTAGGCTGGTAAAGTTTGCGGATGATACGAAGGTGGGAGGCGTTGTAAATTCGGAAGAGGATAGGGATATCCTGCAGGGAGACTTGAATGAGCTTGTGAATTGGAGTGTCAGAAATAGGATGAAATTTAATAGTGAAAAGTGTAAGGTGATGCATTTGGGGATGACCAATAACAATTTTAGTTACAAGATGGGGACGCATTGGTTAGAAGTAACGGAAGAGGAGAAGGACCTAGGGGTCCTTGTAGACCGCAGGATGACTATGAGTCGACAGTGTGACGTGGCGGTGAAAAAAGCCAATGCTGTCTTGGGATGCATTAGGCGAGGTATATCTAGTAGGGATAAGGAGGTCCTGCTTCCGTTGTACAAGGCGCTGGTGAGACCTCATTTGGAGTACTGTGTGCAGTTCTGGTCTCCCATGTTTAAAAAAGATGAACTCAAACTGGAACGGGTGCAGAGAAGGGCCACTAGGATGATCAGAGGAATGGAAAACCTGTCGTATGAAAGGAGACTAGAGGAGCTTGGGTTGTTTAGTCTGACCAAGCGAAGGCTGAGGGGGGATATGATTGCTATCTTTAAATATATTAGAGGGATTAATACAAGGGAGGGAGATGAATTATTCCAGCTTAGTACTAACGTGGATACGAGAACGAATGGATATAAACTGGCCGTGGGGAAGTTCAGGCTTGAAATTAGACGAAGGTTTCTGACCGTTAGAGGGGTGAAATATTGGAACGGCCTTCCGAGGGAAACGGTGGGGGCGAGGGACTTGTCTGGCTTTAAGATTAAGTTAGATAAGTTTATGGAGGGAATGGTTTAATGGTAAAACATAGTTGTCAAGGAAAACCAAGCAATGGTAGGTAAATAGCATAATGGCTAAAAGGGGTCAGGATGGAGACTCTTGCCTATATGCTCGGGGTCTTACTGATCGCCATATTTGGGGTCGGGAAGGAATTTTCCTCCAGGGCAGATTGGCTGAGCCTCTGGAGGTTTTTCGCCTTCCTCCGCAGCATGGGGCAGGGATCTCTAGCAGGAGGGTCTCTGCCGATTGAGGTCACTAATAACAGGATTGGGGACTTCAGCAGCAGAGTCCAGGGAAGGGGCGGGGACGGTTTTATGGCCTGCAGCGTGCAGGGGGTCAGACCAGATGATCATAATGGTCCCTTCTGACCTTAAAGTCTATGAATCTATGAATCTATGAAGAGTCACCCGTTCGTATTCCCCCGGCAGGCTGTGCCCAGCCTTGCTCGCTCCAGGCGATCCACAGAATCACAGTGACCACGAAGGCCCTAGTGTAGGCAGAGCTCAGGCTTTACCGTCGCATCATCGAGACCCAGCTGCTATCTAGCGCTTTGCCTCAGGAGAGCTCAAGGTGCTTTACAAAGGAAGATCAGTATCATGATCCCATTTTACAGATGGGGAAACTGAGGCACTGAGAGGGGGAGTCACTCACCCAGCAGGCCAGTGGCAGAGCTGGGAACAGACCAGAACCCAGGTCTCTGGAGTACTAGGCCAGTGCTCTAGCCACTAGGCCACACTGCCGGCTCCTGTGCAGCTGCAGCCAGCCAGCCAGCCAGCAGGAGATGGCCAGGATAGATAAGGCCTTCTTTAGCTGCCTGCTTGGCTGCTTTGCCCGAACATCACTACGCATGCAGGGACCGGCTCAGCTGGCCTCTAGCGCCTGTCGTCTGCACGCTGAACACCCACGCTCCCTGCAAACCCAGCAGGGTAGCGCAGTCCTGTGGGAACTGGTTTGCCCCAATGTCCCCTCTCCCCCAGTGGGGTGTGCTGATAGCTGCCCTCCACCCCAGAGGTGGCTGCATCTCGGCGCCGTGGTCTGCACAGCTGGAATAAAAGGTGCTCTCGTTGGGGGGGTGATAGTGGGGGTCCGTTAAAGCTCCCGAGGCTGCCAGCATGCAAGGTAATGACCTGGGCTGTTGTTACTGCTCTGCTCTTCCCCGTGTCCTGTGACCTCTCCGGGCAGGTTCATTAGAGGGGAGGCTTTACTGCTCTGGAGCTAACTTCCAGGGACAGTGGAACGGATTAGCCTTATCTTCAGAGACGCTCTGCGGTGCTTTCCCGCTAGCCCCTGAGCTGGGATCCTTGCAATGAACTGCATACGGGCCTAATGCCAGCCAGGTGCCAGGACTCCTGGCTTCTACCCCTGGTTCTGCCCCTGACCTGGCATGTGGCCTTGGTGAACTCACTGCTCCACTCTGTGTCCTGGGCCAGGGCCCAGACCCTGTGATCGGAACATGGCCACACAGCATCTCTGGCGAGGGCCGGGTGGGCGAGAGGCCCAGGTTGAGATCTGCAGCCTGTCTAGCACCACAAACAGCGAGGCCCCAGCCCAGCTTCCTTCTGGGACTTCAGCGCACCACCCACCCTGTTAATGATTCGCTGGATTCTCGTCACTTACGCAAATGGGCAGGTCCCAGCCTGTGCCACCCATAGAACTGTCAGCCAGCCGGGCGAAGGAACGGGAGGCCAGGCATGCCCACCACCCCAGGGCAGGATCCCATCTGCAGGTGGTGGCTGGGGAAGGGGGACGGCCGGGTCACTTTACCTATCCCTCGTGTAGGGTCACAGCCTGGATCAGCCCTACAGCGGGATTTCGGAGACCTGGGTTTTTCCTCCCTGCTCTGCCATGCACGCCCAAAGTAACTCTGGGCACGTCCCTTGGTCTCTCTGGCCTCCGTTCCCCATCTGTACAATGAGGCGTGAGGATAAATACGGTAGATTGTTAGGTGCTTGCATATTAGGGTAAAGAGGGGCCTGTTAATATCGTAGATGGGGTGAAGCCTGTCTGTTCTACGCTGCTCTGCCAAGGAGGAGCTACTACATAGCCCCTCTGGACCTGGGCCTTCAGGGGGTTTCCTCTGAGCCCACCCGTTCTCCTGCCCTGTAGTGACTGGGATGGGCTCAGTGCACCTGCCCTGCTGTTCTTGCCCCTTCCCCCGATTAGCCACCGGCACTAAATCCATTTCTCCTCCTCCGCCGCCTTCTGCTCAGTGCTCGCCCCTTCCATGCTGCACCCGCTCCCGGCAGGGGAGCAGTAGCTGGGCTGGCGATACACGGCTTGCTTGCAAAGCTAATCCAGGGCAAGGTGCAATATTGGCTCTGGCTTCCCTGCCTTTGGGCACCTCCCGGCTCGGAGCCCTAATTAGCCCCTTTCTCCATCGGGGCAGGTCAATCTGTCAGTGACGACACCCTCCCCCCTCCCCCCCCCGGCAGGCCAGGCCTGACTTGCTGGGCTCTGGATAATTACCCCGCTCGGACTCTAGTCCCAGATAACTAGGGGGACAGCAGGGTCCCCGGACGTATGGACAGTGCTGGGTGACTGACGGCCATGGCGATGGGGGGAACGCCAGGTGTGGTGAGCTGGCTCCTCGGCCTCCTGTCTGCTCTCTGAGAGCTTTTAAGGAGAGAGCAAGGCCTGGTGGACATGGCCTGGAGCTAGGATGCCTGGGTTCTTTCTATTCCTGGTTCTGCCACTGGTTTGGCGCATGGCCTTGGGGAACTCACTGCTCCAGTCTGTGCCCTTAGCTAGGGATCATCGGGACAGCACGCTGGCACTGTGCTGCTCTGCGTGTGCTGGGTAGGGGAGGCCTTGAGGAGGGGGGGACCCAAGAGGCATTGGGGGGAGGTTGGGAGTACCTGGAGGAGAGGTGGGAACGACGACCCAGGAGGCATATGGGGGAGGTCGGGTTACCTGGAGTGAGCCAGGAGTCCCCAGGGGTCTGAGCACAGCCCCTGTGCACCCCGCAGTGGCGGGAGGTAAGTTGTGAAGCCCCGTGCCAGGCTCTGCAGCAAGCCTCGTGCCGCCCAGTAACCCGCTGCCCTGTCTCCCTCCCCCACAGCTCTACAACGAGGAGATCTTGGACCTGTTCGACAGTGCCCGGGACCCTGACTCCTGCCACCGCAAGTCCAACATCAAAATCCATGAGGATGCCAGCGGCAGCATCTACACCACAGGCGTCACCTCCCGCCTCATCAGCTCCCAGGATGAGGTGGGCGACACCCGGGACCTGGCTGCTGCGGGGGGGGGGGGGGGGTGGGGGGGGTGGTCGGCTGCTCTGGATCGCCGGAGAGCGGGCAGGGGCAGAATGGAGGGGCCAGGTGCTGTGAGGGGCAGAGCCCCCAGTGATGACAAGGGGAGTCAGGCGCTAGCGTGCCCCAGCCCCAGGGCAGAAGCTCTCCTAGCCAGCTCTCCGAGGCTCTGGCTGCTGCCGCCCTGGGACAGACACACTCAGGGTGTGGCATTGACATGTGCCCGGCTGATGCGCCCCTGCGTGGCATCAGGGCACTGCACCAGGATGCCGAACGCTTTGGATTTTCTTGTGGCGGCTTCGCAGTACAACTGTGCCCCTGGTCCCAAAGCTGGTCTGGAGGGGCGGAGGGGGATGGACTGTGAATGGATTTTCCCTCCCCCCCCAAACTGCTCTACTAGCCCCCCCTCGAAGGAGAATTGTCCCCCTGCTGATCCCAGCCCTCTCCTCTTGCCCACACTCAGCAGCCCCCCTTGCAGCAAGAAGGGAGCCCAACTTGGACAGAGTTAACTCTCTCCTTGCCAGTCCCCAGAGGGGAGAGATAGCTCAGTGGTTTGAGCATTGGCCTGCTAAACCCAGGGTTGTGAGTTCAATCCTTGAGGGAGCCATTTAGGGAACTGGGGATTGGTCCTGCTTTGAGCAGGGGGTTGGACTAGATGACCTCCTGAGGTCCCTTCCAACCCTGATATTCTATGATTCACTCCCCACCCCTTCAATCTGTGCGCTTGGATCCTTCTCTCCAGGCCCCTGCTCCTGCCCTCTGTGCCATGTGGTGCAGGGCCTAGCGAGAGCCATCCCGCTGGCATCCTCAGTGCCCACGTGCTCATCCCCTGTTACCCGAGGGCAGGCGTCCGGGCTCCATGCCCAGCCCTCCCATGCCCCCTTGTGTCGTTGGCACGTGGTACCTGTCTCCCATGGGAGCAGCGTCCTGGGGCGAAGGGGGGGTGGGAATGCAGCCCCCATCCTGTAGCACCGCGGCGAGGGAATCGCTCGCCTAGCACGCAGTACGAGCCGTTAGTTAACCAGGCATCGCTGCAGGAGGCTCTGGTCCCAGGGGAGACGAGTCAGGCCCAAAGGCAGGACTGTGAGCACGTGAAGCCGGGATGCGTCTCTACTGCTGCCTCAAGCGGGTATCTCCTGGCACAAGCGCATGGAGGGGGTTGGTCCTGGAGAAGCCCTTGCCCTGTGCGTTGTCTGTGAGCGGGAACGTCTCCCAGCCACTGGGGATAGCAGAAACGACCCCCAGGACCTGGAGGTCAAATGCCTCCTCTGCTGCCCCTGGACACTTTGTGTGCAGCAGAGAGCACGGGGGGCAGCGTGGATCAGTGCTTAGGACTCTGGGCTGGGCCCTGGGAGAGCTGGGTTGTTACCCACAGGGCCACTTGCTGCGGCGTAACCTTTGCAAGTCCCTTTTCTGTCAGCTGCGTGGGGCTGGGGCTGGGGTGGTCTCTCAGCGTTTGTACAGCACCTAGCACACCAGGGCCTCGGTCTGTAGAGTGTCACGTTACTCGCCATGGCTGTGAATGGGCGGGTTCCCAATCCCTTCTTCTCCGAGCACACAGACCCTGAGTTAGCCTCTGCCCTGGCCTGGGGTTTGGCTTTCCTGGTGACTCGTGAGCGGGGCTGTTCCGGGGTCTCCCTACAGTGCCTGCTCCCTTGTTCCCTGTTGCCACTGGGCAGGGATCTCCCAGCACAGGGCCCTGGCACCCGGGCCTGGATGGCTCGGCAGGAGAGCCTGCATGCCATGCAGGGGCTCGGCTGCCCCCATCCCAGGGTGACTATGGCACATTGAGCTAGGGTGCCCTCCCCACTCTGGCATCTCCTCCCCTCCCAGCAGGCTGGGGTGGAAATTTCTTTGACCCCTTTCCTTGTTGTTGCAGCTGATCCAGTGCTTGAAGCAGGGAGCTCTGTCCCGCACAACCGCCAGCACCCAGATGAATGTCCAGAGCTCCCGCTCCCACGCCATCTTCACCATCCACCTGTGCCAAATGCGAGTCTGTGCCCAGCCCGACCTGGTGAGACTGCGCGAGAGGGACAGGGGAGCGCCCTTCGCCGCACAGCACGGCAGGCGTGAGCCGCTGTCAGGCTAGTTCCTACGTCTCCCTGCCACGTGCTGGTTGACAGCAGAGCCACAGCGGGATGCTCTGCGAGAGGGCGGGTTGGGATCTAGCATAGCAGAGGGATAAAGCCCTGTTCCCCTGCGGGAGGCACTGACGCTGCAGCGTGTCTGCTTGCCAGGTGACCGGCCTTCCAGAGGGATCCCAGGCCACCAGCGAATACGAGACCCTCACCGCCAAGTTCCACTTTGTCGACCTGGCTGTCTCGGAGAGGCTGAAGCGGACGGGAGCTACGGGCGAGAGAACCAAGGAGGGCATCTCCATCAACTGCGGCCTGGTAGGCTCTTAGCGGGTGGAGGAGACTGGGACAGGCTGCAGTGGATATAAAGGGGCTGCTGGACACAGACAGACCCTGCCTGGTTCACTAGCTCCCAGACTGAGCCACCATGGGTCACCACTAGGGGTCGCGCGGTGGACTCGGTGGTGAGGGATGGGACCACTAGCTGCGCTACCCAGCACTGTCCCCAGTAGGGGTAGATTCCTGGGTCTGGGGGCTCGGGAATAACGTGGAGGCAGGAGAGGGGCTGCACACTGGCTGGCTGGTATAGCTGCACTGACTGGCTGCTAGTGCATTGGTCCAGAGCCCCCCCGCTCCCTGGAAAGAGGTGGCTCCGATCACCCTGAGCTTTGTTTTCTACAGGGAGGGGCCCTCCCCAGCACGGGGGGAAAACTCAGTCCCTTCCCATTTTTGTTGGCAGCTGGCGTTGGAAAACGTCATAAGCGCCCTTGGAGACCAGAGCAAGAAGGCGGTGCACGTACCCTACCGAGACTCCAAACTGACCCGGCTCCTCCAGGACTCCCTTGCGGGGAACAGGTAACAGGCACCCTGAGCCAGGGTGTGGGATCACCCAAGGGGTGTCAGCTTCAGCTGGGTGTGTGTGACCCAGAATGGAAGAGCTGTGCCCTCGCTGGGTCTGCACCCTGGGAGTGTCGCCTGAGGCGGGTGGGGGATTTCTGAGTAACAGGAGGGCCGGTCGGGCTCAGGGATGGACCTGAAGTGCCGTGTAGGTTTCCTGGGGTGGCGCGTTGCTGAGGGTCCGGTGGAGTCTCCATGGTGACTTTTCGAAGGTAATTATCTCTGCTCTCTTGATCCCGGGCCCCAGACGCAATTAGGCAGCTTTCGTGGAATTAGCTCTTGCAAAATGCCTCTGAGCCCTTCGTGATCTGGGACTTGGCAGCTGAGTTTCCCAGCACGGGATTGCTCTAATCCCTCCCCCTTCCTGTCTCAGTGATGCCCCGAATGCCCTGCCATGGGCTGCCCGGGGTGGCGACTCCCTGAACACCACTTTGTAATGAGCAGGGGAGGCCACCCAGGGTTCTCTTTGCTGTTGCCTGAGCCACACTCCCAGCCTGTGCCGGCCCAGGGTGGAAGGGGCCCACACCCCGTTTATAAAGTAAATAAAGGCCAAAGGGGGTTGTGGCTGGAGCTGCCAATAGGCACCCATGTGCCAGCGTTGGAATTGGCTGATCTGACGTGGACCAGGTGCTGCATTGTTTGATGGCAGCTCCTGCTGACCCCATTGGCTCTCCGTCCTCCCTAGCCAAACCATCATGATCGCCTGCATCAGCCCCTCTGACCGGGACTTCATGGAGACCTTAAACACGCTCAAGTACGCCAACCGGGCTCGCAACATCAAGAACAAGGTGGTGGTGAACCAGGACAAAACCAGCCAGCAGATCAGCGCCCTGCGGGCCGAGATCGCCCGCCTCCAGATGGAGCTCATGGAGTACAAGGCGGTAAGGGGCGGCTGAGCAGGTGAAGCCTCGTGTGTGTACGGCCCACTCGGGTCACCAGCGAGGATCGAACCCAGGACCTTCCACGCCGGCCCCTGCCGCTTGGGCTAATGGAGTAACTCCACTAACTGAGTTTGTTGCAGGCTGTTGTGGTTGCTGGGACTGGCTGCTAGAGGGTGACCTACTTGCATGTACAAAGCCTGGGTATGACCTGGACTCCTTGCTGTCACAGGTTCAAATCCCAGCTGCAGCAACACAGCCTCGAATGGCATGGGGAAAGTATTCCTGCCTCCCCTGCACAGATCTGGCCCCATGCTGTGTGTACAGCTACTCCTCTGCTGGCCTTGGCCAGCACCATGCCCTCCTGGGTGCGGTGTACGCTGTGGCACTGGGCTCCACCCCAGAGATGGCTGTGTTTCAGTGGTGCTGTAGTTTGTGGGTAGGATGCAAGGGACTATGGCGAGGTAGGCTGTTCAAGGGCTGTATGTCATGTCTGAACAGGGAGAAGGCTTCAGGGTACCTTTGGGAGCTGGGAAGGCACCTCCTGCTTTATATCCCTGTCCTGTGCGGCATATCAGACATCCTGCTTCATGCTGAGCTTGTCTGGACTGGTTTCCCATCAGCACCAGCCCTTAGGCAGCCAGAGGTTGCTATTGAGCTGAGTCATGTATCTCCCCAGCCCGAGAGGAAGGATGGCCCAGTGGTCATGGCACTGGCCTGGGACTTGGGAGCCCTGCGGTCAAGTCCTTGCTCTGCCACAGACTCCCCATGTGACCTTGGGCAACTCCCTTAGCCTCAGGGCCTCAATCCCCATCTGCCCAGCCAGGGTCAGAGCACTGCCATGCCCCCTGGGGGTGCATGAGGGTAAATGCATTAAACTGGGAGGTGCTCAGCTCCTGCCATCATGGGGCTCAAATCAGTAACTTACCTGAGTAAAAGGCACTTACAGCATGTCAGCTGCTCCCTGTTTCTGCTGTCCCCCGAGCACGGCCTTCCCACGGGCACGCCTGCCATTTTTTGAGTCTCTGCCTCTTCCCTGCTCCTCTTTCTGTGACCCATCTTTAAGGTGACCATATTTCCCAAAGGGAAAACAGAACACCCCGTGGGGCTGGCCTGAGCCCCGCCTCCTCCTCCTCCCCCCCCCACGGGGCTGCCTCGAGCCACTCGCCTGAGTCCCTCCCCCAATGTGGGGCTGGCCTGAGCCGCTCACGCGAGCCCCCCTCCCTGTGCAGAGGGTAGGCAGGGCTGGGGCGAGCAGCAAAGCACATACGGGATAGGCCGACTATTTCCCAAAGGCTGGGGCCAGCATCACTGCTCACCTGAGCCCTGCCTGCCCCCCGCTGGATCCCGGCCTCCCCCCCACGTTCCTCTGCACCCCACTTTCTTGACAAAACTGGGTGTTTGTCCCGTTTGCCCTTGGATACAAATGCCCACTTTTGCCAAAAAAAAGTCTGGACACCCGGGACATGGCTTAAAAAAGGGACTTGTCCCAGCCGAAACGGGACGTAGGGTTACCCTACCCATCTTCCTCAGTGCGGCACCATTGAGCACGTGGCCGGCTGGGTTTGGCCAGGGCTGACCGACGCTGTGGCTTTGCCCTCTCTGCATCTCCCTTTCTCCTCTCCCTGCAGGGCAAGCGTGTGATCGGGGAGGACGGCGTCGATGGCTACAGTGACTTGTTCCAGGAGAACACCATGCTCCAGAAGGAGAATGCCACCTTGTGCATGAGGGTGAAGGCCATGCAGGAGGCCATTGATGCCATCAACAGCCAGGTCACCCACCTGATGAGCCAGGAGGCCAAGGCAGGTGAGGATGGGCACCTCCGGAGAACGTGTCTGCGAGGTGGGGCATGAGGATCGGTCCCACGAAAATTACAGCCACCCCAGAGCTCAGGTCCAAGGGCAGCTGAGTGGCAGACCAGCTGCTAGGTGTTTCTGATCTAGTGCATGATCCTAATTCTGTCCCTCCAGGTGACGGCAACGAGGCCATCGGCGCCCTGATCCCGAACTACATCCGGGAGATCAAGGAGCTCAGGTGGGCGTGGGTCACGTTCTCTCCTTCTGCCCATCTTGGGGGGCCGCGTATCGCGTGCAGCTTGAGAGGACCTGCAAAGAGGCAGTGCGGGCTAGCGGGGGGGCTGCTGACCTGGGGCTCTGGAGGCCCAGATTCCCTCTCTGGCTCTGCCGCTCCCGGCTGGGTGACTGGTGCCGCGGGCACTGGGTTCAAATAGTAGGCTGGCATCGCAACTCTGCCAATGACCTTGGGCAAGTCACTTCCCCTCTCTCTTGCCTTTGGTCTGATGCGACCATTGAGATTGTCGGCGCTTTGGGGCAGCGCCCGTCTCACGGGTGTGTGCAGCACCTGGCACAACAGGGCCTTGATCCTGTCTCTCTCGGTGCTGCTGAAATATAAATAAAAGCCCCACATTCAAGATGGAAATGTCTCCATCCTGTAGGGCGTCCTGTCCGGCCCTTGTGCTCCCAAGCTTTCTCTGGAGCCTTGGCTGATCCAGACTTAAATGCCTCCCAGGGGTCCATTGAAATGCAGTCTGATAGCTAGTGCTGCTCCTAAATGTGGATTTCGTGCTGGAGAAACTGACAACCCCGGAGACAGGAATCCCCTCCCTCATTCTGGGCCAGATTCTCAGCTGGTGTAAAATCAGCGTTGTCCCACTGGGGTCCCTGGAGCAATGCCGATTTACGCCCCTCCCGCTGAGGATCCAGACCCCTGTCCGTAATGCTAGAAAACAGAGGTGCCCCACCGTGTCTAGCGCAGCCGCTGCTGAAGATTAACCCTTAGGCTGCCATGTCAGCGTATCACCGTGGCTGTTGAGAACTGGCTGTCGGCCATAGGGTTGCTTCTCTCCCGTTAGCGTTCAGACCTGGTGGGAAGCCCTGGGGCCTTTGTGACGTGGCCTGGGCTGCATTGCCATCTAAGTGAAGGCACTAAATCCATGCAGTGGCATCTGCTGTGACTCTTTGCTCCCGCGAGAGGCATGCAGATGGTTAGTGGTGGCCATGCCAGCTTTCCTTCCCTGCGATGTGCTTCTGCAGCACCCCTCCCCGGGAGCAGAGCCCTGAGCCCCTTTGTCCGAGCTGAGCGAGGGCAGTTTAGGTTCCAGACACACACTCTCCCGGTCACCCCTCCTTAGAGGTTGGGGGGAGGGGGTGTCTTTTCCCCTGGGGTGTTTGGACATCAGCCCAGGGCAGCAGATCTCCGTAACCAAAAGCCCCTCCGATCCCCAGGACAAAGCTCTTGGAGAGCGAAGCCATGAACGAGTCGCTCCGCCGGAGTCTGTCGGGGGTCTCCTCCAGGCCCCCGTACTCCCTGGGCTCATCTCCAGGCCCAGGCCTGGGGGCGCTCAGCAGCCCCGTGGTCTCCATGGAGGCAAAGGCCACCGAAGTCCTCCGGCGGGCCAAGCAGGACCTGGAGCGGCTGAAGAAGGAGACCAGGCAGTGGAGGAAGAGGTGATGGCCAACTCCTTGCTGGGAACAGAGGGCGGGGGCTGTTCTGGGTGCTCCCACCCCTGGCTCTTCATTATTATGGCAGGACCATAGTTATTGGGATGCCCACTTCTCCCTTGGCTTCCAGCCCTGGCACCCTCCAGCCCCCATCAGCCCTGCTGGTCCAGACATTGTCCTGCCCCATCATTGGGAAGCCAAAGCCATACAGCAGAGAATCAGGACTCCTGGGTTCTTTTCTCAGCTCTGCCTCTGACGTGCCACATGACCTTGGGTGAGTCCCTTCCCCTCCTTGTGCCTCAGTCTCCCCATCTGGTAACACTGTCTGGCCCGTCCCTCTGGAGGGCAGTGAAGCTGGGTTCCTGAAGGGCTCTGAGATGGAGGGTGTTGGGGATGTATGGTCTAAGGGGACCGTGTGCCAGGGCTCCCCTGTCACCGGGGTTCATCCCGTCTCTTCCTGGCAGCCTGGAGAAGGAGGCCTTTAAGAAGAGGCCAAAGCTGCAGCAGGAGAACTGGGAGGAGACGGATGAGAACGAGGAGGTGGGGGAGGCTTCCCCCGTGGAGTGGGGGGTGGGAGCCCGATTGCTAGCCAGAATGCCAGCGGCCTTCTCTGTGCCTCGCCGGCGCTTGGGGCAGCTGTGTCCTGCCGCACCCTGGGAGGTGGGGCAAAGCCCAGCCTGTCTGTGGGAGTCGCAGGGGATCTGGGGGGCAGGGGCAGGGTCCATGACCACCCCCCCACAGGGCAGCCAGTCTGCTGCTGTTTGGCCCCGCCTAGGTGTGGAGAGTGGGGGCAGGGCATGGCCGAGGATGGCGCGTAAGACAGTCCCCTCTGCCCCCTGGCAGTGCCCTGTGCCATCTGACACCCTGGCAACAGGTGGGGCAGGGCAACTAGCCACAGGCCTTTCCGTGCAGCTGGGCTTTGTCCCGTGAACCGTGTCCCCTCTGCCCCAGCCGTCCCGGAGGTTCTCATCAGGTCCTTCATTTTCAGCTGCCATCTCAGCGGGGAGGGTGGGGGGAACTCCCCAGACATGGCCCACTCCCTTTGCACACAGGGATCAGCCCCGCCCCTGGCCCCGGGTCAAACGTCCTCTCTCCTGCCTCTGCCTGGCACTGGTTTCCGAGGCAATCGCTTTAATTCACCCACATCTGGGGGTGGCGGATGGGGAGAGGCCTGAGCCCCTGCGACGATAGGAGAGGGGCCGAAGGCTCCTGATCTCTGCCCTAACCCTGCGCTTCTTTCCCAGGAGGAGGAGGAGCGGGAGGAGAGTGGCTGTGAGGATGAGGACGAGGATTCGGGCAGCGACGAGAGCCTGGTGGACTCGGACTCCGATGCGGAGGAGAAGGGTAACTTGGAGGGCACGGCGCCCAGCTCTGTGCTCAGGCTGGGGCCGGGGATATCTACAGTGACTCAGGGCTGTGCCCCTTTTGGGGAGGCGGTAGGCGGCTGTAGTGGGCCTGTAGGGTGAGCTGGGCAGGTCTTGGCTGGAGGTGCACGAGGTGCCAGTCAGGGTGCTAAGGTGGTCCGGCTCAGCTGGTGCTCAGTGGCACAGGCCTGGCTGCCAAGCTCTGTCCCTTCCTCCTCAGCCCCCCGCATTCGCCTTCAGCTACCCAGGCAAGGCTAAGACCGCAGGAGCGAGATGCCATCCCCTCTGAGTCCTGCCTCATCTGCCTCCTTTCCTCTGCAATGCCAGAGTCCATAGGGGACCCGTGAGCCAGGCACTGCCCCTCCCCTCTCCAGGCCGGCCCAGGGCTGCCTGGCTCTCTCCTCCTGACCTCCCCGGGGCTGCCTGGCTGCCTGACTCTCCCCCCACCTCTAGTGGTGAATTTCCAGGCTGATCTGGCCGACCTGACCTGTGAGATCGAGATCAAGCAGAAGCTGATTGACGAGCTGGATAACAGCCAGCGGCGCCTGCAGACCCTCAAGCACCAGTACGAGGAGAAGCTGATCCTGCTGCAGAACAAGATCCGCGACACCCAGCTGGAGAGGGACCGGGTGCTGCAGAACCTCAGTACGGGCAGTGCCCCCTCCACCCCCCTGCTCATCCCATCGCACGGGTCCTCTGAGCCAGCGCTGGCAGGAGAAACCCTGGGGTTCTCCCGGCGCCCAATGAGGCCCAAACTGGGCTGCTGCCCCCTGCATTCCATGTCCCTCTTGCGGTCCCCAGAGATTCCCGCTGGCTGCTCAGTGTCTGGCTTCCCAGCTCCTGGGATCGAGCTTTCTCCTCAGCTGTGTGCCACTTGTCCCGCTGTTGCCTGCCTAAAAAGGCCCCGAGATGGCAAACAGGGGTTCGTCGCCCGGTGTGCTTGGCACCAATAAAGACACCGAGGGGAGAAAGCAAGCCAAGTTTATTTCAGAGCTCTGAAATGGCACTAGGAGACCAGCATGTCTCAAATCAAGTGCAACAAATACAAACAAATTTTCCCTTTTATATTCCAAGCAGTTTCTGTGCAAGCCTTTGTCTATTTCACCCTTACCCCTCCCTTCCAGACAACAATTACAGCAGGTACACAGTGTGCATGTTAGAAACTTTCCCTTCGCCTGCTTATCTCTTGGCCTTGCAAGGCCTGTTTACAGCAGTTTTCCCCCGTCTTTCCCTCCCCCTTTTCCCCCGCATTATCACTACAAGTTTTGCTAGTTTGAACAAAACTACAGCTAGTCTACAGCTGCTAGAAAAGCTGACCCTTACATTTCTGCTTCAGCATGTAAGTAGTTAGCACAGAAGTAGGTGAGAGTTCACAAGATGGAGTCACTGTGGTTCAGGTAGGCCCAGAGCAGAAGAGCTTCATCGGCACTTTTGGCCTTCCACTCTCCCGAGTTACCTGGTAGCTATGCCTAGTGACACCAACACCGCCTCTTGATCAGGGCTGGGCCTGGTGACCCCGTGACCTCCCAACTGTGCAGCCCGCTGGCTGTGGGGAGACAGTGGGTGTAGGGCCCAGGGAAAGTCCCTTCCCTCGGAGGAGCTCCAAGCTCTGACACGCGTCAGAGAGACAGGGCCAGGCAAAGAGGCAAAGCCACCTGGCATCTGCGGCCAAGCTCCCAGCTGCTCCCGACTTCCTCCCAGCGAGGAAACTGTGGCTCTCCAATGCAGGAGCAGCAGCGTAGCCTGCCCATGCAGAGAACTCCATCTCCAGGGCTTTTCAGTCCTGGGCATCTTCCCCGAGTGGGGCAGCTGATGCTATAACTGAGACTTTAGTGATTGAGACACCTGCCCCCAGCTGAGTCCCACCAAACTCATTTCAGCAGCATCCCCCTCTGGGCTGAACAGCAATGGCTGCCTGGAGGAGAACAGTGTGCACCCAGTCCCTGGAGCGGTGCTGTCCCTGGCACATGCCTGGCACTGCTCTGCTGACGGGGTTATTGGTGTAAAATAGGCCCATGGTTCTGGCTTGCAGGCAATGACTGGTCTGGGCTACTCGGCCATTGAACATCTCTTGAGCTGCTGGACCAGGCAGGCCTGTCCCTGGAGGCCAAGAGTTAATCTAAAGTGCCCCCCACTGAGGGTGCTTTCCCTGGGGGCCTGGTGGGTCCAGGAGGCAGCTGGATGGGATGGAGCGTGATGGGCTCGGCCTAGCCTGACACTCTGAGCGGCTCTGCGCCACCCCCTTCAGGCACCATGGAATGCTACACGGAGGAGAAGGCCAATAAGATCAAGGCAGACTACGAGAAGCGGCTGAAGGAGATGAATCGGGACCTGCAGAAGCTGCAGGCAGCCCAGAAGGAACACGCTCGCCTGCTCAAGAACCAGTCGCGCTATGAGCGGGAGCTCAAGAAGCTGCAGGCTGAGGTGGCAGAGATGAAGAAGGCGAAGGTACCTGGCTGGGCAGAGGAGGAGGGGGCTGGAGGGGCATGGCCCGCTTGTGCTAGCTCTTCAAACTGGGGAGGGACGGTGGATGGGCACAGCCCCTTGTGCACACTCCTTATGCTGGGTGTGGCTGTCGGAGGGCCCGCAGGTGGCACTGATGAAGCAGACGCGGAAGGAGCAGCAGCGGAGGCGGCTGGTGGAGACCAAGCGGAATCGGGAGATCGCCCAGCTGAAGAAGGAGCAGCGCAGGCAGGAGGTGAGAACCCAGCTCCTCGCCAGGGCTCTGCAGAGAGGGCAACTCTGGCTGGGGCCTGTGCCCCTCACTCGGCTCTGAGCTCCCACACCAGCTGGCCAGGGTGCAGCGGGCAGTGCGGGTTCTCCAAGGGGTCTGGGCCTTTCCTGGGGAGATGCCCCAAGCCAGGCTCCTCGGGACCAGATGGGGAGGGTGCTGGAGAGCCCTCGCTGATGCATGATGTGTCAGGTCCCCTCCCCTGTGCACAGGTGAGCAGTTACCTGGGTGAGCCAGCCTGCACCCAGAGCCCCTGACGCAGGGTGGGGCAGGGGCAGGGGAGCCCCTGTGACGGGGCAGGGCTGAGACAGGGAGTGGGGCCATTCGGGATATGGGGCAGCAGGGGAGCCCTGCAAAGCTGTGGCTGAGCTGCAGGGATGGCTGAGCAAGGTGATGGGAAATCTGGAGCAAGCGCTGCACCAACAGAGGACCAGATTCCACTCTCTATTACGCTCGTTGTAAATCTGGAGTAACTGCATTGACATTAGCGGAGTCGCTCCAGATTTACACTGCTGCTGCTGCGATGTGAATCCAACCGTCACCTGCATCAAGAACATTCCACGTTCAATCCTGCCCTACCTCTGCTCGACAGTGTGTTAGAGCTCTCCCGGGTGCCCGGCCGCTGGGATCAGTGCCCGGCTTGGCACCCAGGCCCGCTCCTTTCAGAGCCCGTGTTGGGCCACTGGCCGGCCAAGGCCTGCAGGTCCTGTGAAGCCAGGAATGGGGCCGGCAGCATAGAACAGCGTAAAACCCTGCCTGGTTGGGGAGCTGTGTGCTGGGCACCCTGTGCAGAAACCAGCCACCCCACTGTCTGTCTGGGGACTCCTCCCCCTGCTGAAGGCGCAGCACGTCCCCTCTCCCAACCACATGTCCATCTGTCTGTCCATCCCTTGAGATCAGCACCTGGTGGAGTGGCAGGTTCCGCCTTCCCCAGGTCAGAGGAGGTGATTGCTTCCTCCTGCATCTCTGGTTGCTGCTCAGGGCAGGTACAAATGCCACAGTGCTGCCATCGGTTACAGCAGAATAAATCCAGGTTTTACACCGCTGCTGGTGAGATCAAAATCTGGCCCATGGCCTGCACTGAGAACATCCCACGTGCTGGCCTCCATTGCTGCCATGGGTTCTACCCCAGACCCTGGGTTCCTCTTTAGCGGCTCACGCCCGCTCAGGAGTCGACTGAGGCTCGGCTTCTCTCCCGCGCAGTTTCAGATCCGGGCGCTGGTGTCTCAGAAGCGGGAGCAGGAAATCATGCTGCGAAGGAAAACCCAGGAGGTGAGTGCCAGCCCCTGCACCTGCGGGGGTCTGGAGAGCTGCTCACGGGGCCGTGACTGGGTGGGCGCTGAGGCCTGGCTCCTGGATCGGGCCGTTGGCAGGGCAGGGCCCTGGGGCCTCTCCAAACGGAATAGTCCCCTCCGCTGTCCCAGTGGGTCGTGCTCCGCCAATGCTGGGTTGTTCCCAAGGTGCTGGCCCTGGGTGGGGTGGATTTCCCACAGAGCCTGGTGGTTTTATGGCCAGGAGTAACCAGGCAGGAGATGACAGTGATTGCGAGGGAAGAAACGCCTGCCTCCGGGGGCAGCTGATCTTCTGGGGTCAGGAAGGAGGAATTCTCTGCATGCCATGTGCGACTGTGCACAACAGGCTGTGTCCCCCTCCCTCCTTCCTGGAGCTGGGTCCTGGCAGCTGAGTTGGTCACGTGACTCGTCCAGGCTGCCTCCTGCCCCAGCACCCGTACAGCTCGCGGGATGGTGCGGTGCTTCGATCCCAGCCCCTCCTGATGCATTCTGGGGAAACTGCTATCCACGGGTACCGGACCTTCACCCAGCCCAGATAGGCTCAGCTCTCTTGAAAGGTGCTCAGCTGCTCCCGGGCTCACTTTGCCACCTGAGAAGCGTTGGAGTCGCTCTGCGGCTGGGGGGCGATGCCCCCTGTGGGTGTTCCCAGGAGGCCCAGCCCTCAGGCACTGCTCTCACCCAGGTCTCTGCTCTGCGCCGCCTGGCCAAGCCCATGTCGGACCGGGTCTCTGGGAGGCCGAGTCAGAAGCCAGCCATGCTGGATTCAGGTGCGGAGGTGTCCGCCAGCACCACCTCCTCGGAACCGGAGTCCGGCTCTCGCTCGGTCTCCAGCATCATGCGCCAGTGGAACCTGAAAATCGACCACTTCCTGGGAGACCCTTCGCCCTCCGTGAATGGGGCTCGGCCCGTCAGGTCAGACCAGTGCTTCCGAATCTGTGTCCCCCGCCGCCTCGTTCCCTGCTTGGGCCTCAGGCCCCGGGCTCCTGGGTATTAGATGGGAGCGGAGTTCTGTGGGAACACGGGAAACGATCGCTCTATCATCGTGGGCGACTCTGCCATGTGGTTTGACACGTGAGACTCTCCACATTGGCTGGAGACCTGATGTGTAAATGCCCCTCTGTCCTGAGCACTAGTGGGTGTGATGGCCGAGCGCCCGCCTGGTGGAAGCCCCCGACCATGTCCCATCCCACTGCAGGAAGAAGTTCCCAAAGAAGGGGATGAGCCAGACCTTCAGCAAGGCGGCCCGGCTCAAGTGGCAGTCGCTGGAGCGGCGCATCTTTGACGTTGTCATGCAGAAGATGACCATCGTCAACCTGGAGGCGGATATGGAGCGGCTGATCAAGGTGAGGTGTGGGGGGCAGTGCCCTGGTGGGGATTGGGTGGTCTGAGCATGACCGAGGGCCAGGAGTGCTGGGAGGCTGCTGGCACCTGGACAGCGCCGGCTGAGGCGTTTCCTTCCCACCCGCCCCCCAGAAACGCGAGGAGCTGGCGCTGCTGCAGGAGGCGCTGCAGGGGAAGAGGGGAAAGCTGCAGGCGGAGAGCCCGGAGGAGCAGAAGGGCCTGCAGGAGCTGAACGAGGAGATCTAGGTGCTGACAGCCAACATTGACTACATCACCGACAGCATCGCCGACTGCCAGGCCACCATCATGCAGCTGGAGGAGACCAAGGTGCCGGGGGAGGGGGCCTGCGGGCGGGGGTGAGGTGCAGGGGGTCTGTATATGGGGAGTTGGTCTCACGGGAAGGGGAGCGGGGGAGATCACCCCAGGGCATTGTGTGCTGTAAGGAAAAGGGGGTTCTCTGGGGGCTGGTTGATAGTTGGGGTGGGGACTGGGCGTGAGCAGGAGGCTGGCTGGCTGGACTCTTCCTCTAGGCAGTTTAAGCATAAGGGGTGCAGGAGGCAGGTTTGCAGGGTCCTCTTGCTTTCTAAGCTCCAACTATTGGGCTGAAACGTTGTGTTGTGGGTCACGCAGGGAGTCAGGGCCGAGCTGGCTCCCTGCTCTTAGCCCCCAGAGCTCGCCCCCTCCCTACAGAAACGTCACAGAGCAGCTGTTGCAGTCTGGCTGCTTTCTCTGCTTGTTTGCTGATGATGGCTGTATAAGGCCCAGTTTAGCAGGTGCCTGAGCACTCATGGGGCTGGTGCGATAGGCTGCCGTAGGCCCATGGGCGTCAGGCTAACGGACATGGCTGTGGCTTGGCTTGGACCAGCAGAGGCCAAGAATCAGCCCTCTTCCGCTGCACGGTCTGCAAGGTCGGGGCCAGGATTTAGGAAGCCCCTTATATGTTGGTCCACCAGGGTCTCCATCGGTGCTGGATGGTTTATTTGTGGAAGGGACGGCTGCGGAGAGCATGATGTCCACCACCAGCTGCTAGGCCCAACAGCCCTGATGGGAGTTCTGCACATGCTGGAGTCAGTGGAAGCCCTGTCCGTACCATGGGACAAATGTACCCATGGTGTATCCAGTGCTGCGGGCAAGGCGTGGTCTAGCCACGCTCAATCCTGTCTGTGTGCACAGAAAAACCCATGTCAGCACCAGGCTCCAGCCTGGGTCGCCGCCAGGCTCCAAACATGCTTAGAACATGGGCTTTCTCCATTCCCTGCATATACCACAACACAACCTCCTGTGAGAAACTGCCTCGACCCAGCCCAGTTCCACAGTGGTGTTCCTGTAGCCTAGACCGAAGCCAAGCACGCGGGGCAGCCCGGTATTCAGAGCCAACTCCAGGTGTAGCCATGAGAGAGGGTTGAAGATGCTGTTTGCTTTTGTAGGAAATCTCAAACCCTTTTAGTTTTTTCTTTTGAAATTTCCCAGGGGGAAGAAAAAATCAGTTTCTCCTCCCCGCCCCTCCCCCCCCTCCCCCGAGAAACTGGAATTTTTGTGGTTTTTCAAAATCAGTTTTGATGGTTTAAGGCAAAAAAATTGGGTGTCTTGGGAAAGAGTTTCCCTTTTCTGAAACCGCGAACTTGTGCTGAAAGCTGTTGTCAAACATTGAGTCTCTTTTCTGATGTCAGATTTTTGTAAAGGGAGGGTGGGATTTTGACCAGAATGGAAATTTTTGTTTAATCAAATATTTCCACAGAGAAACAATAGCCTAATAATGAGGCCTTTCTCCCTGGCACCTGTCGGGTGTCTGTGCTCCAAGGAAAACCCCACAGCACAAGTCTCAGAGCCTGGATCCATTGCCTTGGCTCGCAGGGCTACGGGGCTAAAACGAAGAGTGTAGACATTCACACAAGGGCTGGAGCCTGGGCTCTGGAGGGTCTTGGAGCCCATGAGCGGGAATGTCTACACTGCTACTTTTAGCCCCGTAGTGCAAGCCCGAATCCTTTGGCCAGAGGCTCGCTGCTGTGGGTTTTTCTTTGCTGTGTGGACGCACCGGTAATGACATGGGGGGTCTGACCCAGGTTCAGCACAGTGTAGCTCTCTGCTCCCCTCCTAGCAGCTGGAGGTCGTAAGCAGGTTTTTAGTATATGTCTATGCTTAATCTGCTACAGCTGCAAGGCTTTATGTGTAGACGCTCCCCGTTGGAGTAGGTAATCCATCTCCCAAGGAGGTGGCTGTTTAGTTCGGTCGGCAGAGCTACACTCTCCGGGATGGTGGGGGGGGGGGAGTGGGATTTTCACACCCTGGAGAGACATAGCTATGCTGGTATAAGTTCCCAGTGTAAACCTGCCCTTGGTCTGCTCTGGTCACCTGGCTAGCGAGCAGCTCCTGCCGTCCAGGCGGTAGAAGCGCCTCTTCTTTAAATCTGCAGGTGTGTGGTTCAGTCCCCATAGATGGCCCAATCAGGGGCCTGGTTCCAGGCACACTTCCAGTGTGAGTGCTCATGCACAGTATTGGCATGCAAGTCGTCTTCCCTGCTGCCTGCTCGCAGAGCACCTGCGTCCCTGCCGGCGTCAGCCAGTCAAGGAAACCCCCCCGGTTCCGTGGCGCTGGTGTCTCTGCTGGCCCTCTGCTTTGTGCCCTTCACCGCCCTCAGCGCCGTTCTAATTCCCCTCCCTCGGGGTCTCTCTTGCACCGTAGGAGGAGCTGGACTCCACCGACACCTCCGTGGTGATCAGCTCCTGCTCCTTGGCCGAGGCGCGCCTCCTGCTGGACAACTTCCTCAAGGCATCCATCGATAAGGTCAGGCAAAGGGCCTTCAAGTGGGGGTGCAGCTCTGGGGGGTGGATCGCAGAACATGGGATCCCAGGTGGCCCCCTGTTAGCGTGGGATCACAATTGCTGCAGGTGAGGTTTGGAGCCAGGGCTATTTGGCTGCGCCTCGGGCATCCTTTGTGCGTGGGTGAGGGAGACTGAGAGGCCTGCCTGGCCTGTGTGCTGCTGGACCCAGAGAGGGGAATGGGTTTGTGACGTTATTGATATCCTCTGGGACCATATAGATCATTGTTGCAACCAAGGTCCTGTAGTGGCACCCAGATCTTGTATAAAGGGGGTCAAATGGGGTGTCTAAGACAAGGTTATGGTTTACTGGTTATAATTATGCTGTCTATATGTGTGTATCAATTTTGTAGTTGAAGTTATGAATATTGGTTCTATACTGTCTGTATTTCAAACTTCTGCTATGCTGCTGGGTGACATCCCAGACAAAATGGTGTTAGCTCTGCCTAGCCTGCTTGATGGCCCATTAAGGACCATCAGCTATACAATGGACCCATTGAGAGAAGGCAGATACGCCTTGTAACTCAGCAAAGTATGCAGGGACTGGCCCATGTGACTCCAGACTCCATTTTGCTGTAATTTTCCACAGTAAGAACAAAGGTGTTCTTACACCTGGAAAAGACTATATAAGGCGGATGCCTCATCTCCATCTGGTCTTCAATCCTGCTTCATACCTCTGAAGGAACTTTGCTAAAAGCTGAAGCTTTGAACAAAGGACTGAGGACCCATCCCAGCGGGGGATGTATTCCAGAGACTTGATTTGAACCTGCAGTTTATTCTATTGCTGCTGCAAGCCTGAACCAAGAACTTTGCCATTACTGTATGTAATTGATTCCATTTAACCAATTCTAACTCTCATCTCTATCTTTTTCCTTTTATGAATAAACCTTTAGATTTTAGATTCTAAAGGATTGGCAACAGCGTGATTTGTGAGTAAGATCTGATTTGTATATTGACCTGGGTCTGGGGCTTGGCCCTTTGGGATCAGGAGAACCTTTTTTCTTTTACTGCGGTATTGCTTTTCATAACCATTTGTCCCCATAACGAGTGGCACTGGTGGTAATACTGGGAAACTGGAGTGTCTAAGGAGACCGCTTGTGAGACTTGCGGTTAGCCAGGGGGTGAGACCGAAGTCCTCCTAGTCTGGCTGGTTTGGTTTGCCTTAGAGGTGGAAAAACCCCAGCCTTGGGCTGTAACTGCCCTATTTGAGCAATTTGTCCTGAGTTGGCACTCTCAGTTGGGTTCCGCCAGAACCACATTGTCACAGGGGTACAAGCAGCAGCTGAGTGAGGCTGGTGTGGAACCTGCATCTGTGCCCAGGGACAGGGACTGAAGCCAGGAGCTGATTCCCCGTCCCACCCACTGGCCCGTCCTGTGTGCTGGACGGAAGGTAACCTCCTGCTCCACCAAACAGGGGCTGCAGGTGGCTCAGAAAGAAGCCCAGATTCGCCTGCTGGAAGGGCGCCTGAGACAAACGGATGTGACCGGCTCCTCCCAGAACCATGTGATCCTGGATGCCCTGCGGGAGAAAGCGGAGTCCCACCCCGAGCTGCAGGCGCTCATCCACAACGTGCAGCAAGGTGGGTGCTGGGCTTTTCCCTCCTGGGGACCCCCGTGAGTACTGGGCATTGGCTGGCAAAGCAGCCGGCAGCGCTGATGTGGGGCCTGGGGCTGGCAACAGCTGGGAAGGCTTGGGGTGTTTCCCTGCCCCTACAGATGGCACGTCTGCCCATTGGGACAGATGGAGCCCACCCCAGGGCTCTTGGCATTGCTCTGACCCTGTGGGCAGGAGTGATAGGCCCGCTTCATCCAGACGTATCAGCCCACATGGTCACAGCCTGTCCAGCCGTGAGGATGCACTGATGGCGCTTTGGTGGCAAAGAGTTAATGATAGCAATGGTCTGGGGGGGGGGGGGGGTCCCAAGGACCTAAAGGGCCACACGCTGATTGGCGACCGCCTGCTGGCTGGCTCTGATCGGACCAGCCCAGTGCGGTTCCCTCCCACCCTCTGTTGCATTGACGCACCCTTGTCGGCCGTTCCTTGTGCAGAGAACGGCTACGCCAGCACGGACGAGGAGATCTCGGAGTTCAGCCTGACCTCGGAGGGGAGGTAAGCGCACCAGGGAGCGTGCAGTGTCCCAGCCTCGTGCGCCCCTGAGCGGCGGGATCTATGGAGGGAGGGGGGCGCATCTCTGTGGCACTCATTGGCAAGGTAGACCCGTTAGAGCTTGGCAGCTAAATTCTCCAGGTTCTGTCTGCACCGAGCATGCTCCAGCCCCTCGGAGCTCCTACGTGGGACCCGACGGTGCACAGGCTACTCACACGCGATGACTGGCCGTGCTCAAACCCAGGCGTGCAGGGGCTGTACAGAACTGTCCCAGTAATCGTTCCTCTTGAGGGCCAGGGGCAAGACGGAGCTGGGAGGGAAGAGGGCCCCGAAAGGGACCGGGGGATGGGCTGTACCTCGAGGAATGGGAGGAGGAACCGTAGCCGGGCTGGTGATAGGGTGTTATGGGGTGGGGGTGATGGGCAGTGGTTTCTTCCTTTAGCATTAAGTTAAGCCTTAAAGGGGATCGGCCATTTAACTCTTTGTTTCCTACAGCTTCTCCCAGTCTTTCACCCTGAAGGGCTCGGCCAGCCAGGACGACTTCAAGTTCAAGGTCAGTTCACAGCCACAGACAGGGCCATTTAACATCCAGATGTGGGGTCTTTGGTCCATTGTACCCCCTCTCCCTTTGTGCTCACGGCTGGGCGGTGGCCCTTGGCAGGAGTCTTCTCCATGGGCGGAATGTCTTGGGTCTGGAACTGAAATAGCCCGGGGTCTGGTCTCCTGGTGATGGCCGTGCCTGGCGTGTTACTTTGGCCCTATAAATGGCTCCTTGAGTCGTAGAGCCCACTTTAAACCCCTAAATGCCACATCATTGAGCTGTACTGGGCTTCCCTGAATCCAGGCAAGGTGCCCTGGTGCTGTCTAGCCCTCCTCTGGGAGCAAATAAAACCCATGTGACGCCCTGGTGCTGTGCGCCCTTCCCAGAGGCTAATTGACTGGACCAGTCCCTCCATGTGCCGAATCCTCCTGGGAGAGCTGCTCCAGCACTCTGGGCCATACACGTTTCAGCCTTGCACAGGGGGTACTTCCTGTTGCCCTCATTAATGAGCTCATGAAACGTTAATGCTGGCAACTGGGGCCCAACTGAAAGGTTTCTCTAGATCTGCCACTGCTGGGTGCTTGGCCCCAGAGGCCTCTTGGAACTGAATGGCCAAGGGGCGCCAGCGTCTCAGACTCGCTCCACGTGCTACCCTCGGGGCAGTGAACTCCTCGCCTCTCAGCCCTCCCCTCCCTGTGCCACGCTACAGGGGGAACCCAAGCTGTCAGGCCAGATGAAGGCTGTGTCGGCCGAGTGCCTGGGACCCACGCTGGACATCTCCACCAAGAACATCACCAAGTCCTTGGTGTCCCTCATGGAGATCAAGGAAGACGGGATCGGCTTTTCCATCCGGGATTCCTACTACAAGGATAAGGTCTCCCGCACCATCAGCCTGCCCACCCGTGGCAGCACCTTGTAAGCCCTGGCAAGCGTGGGCCCCACGTGCTTACAGGCCCTTGGGGGAAGAGGTGGGCTGGGCCATCGTATTCTGCCCTTGGAGCCTTGAGTCTGGACTCCTCTCGGTCGACCCAGCCTGTCCCAGCATGCAGTGGTGGGGCCAGCTTGCTCTGCCATCTTGGATTGCCAGTGTCCACAAACTGCCCGTCGGGGGGATGGGGCCTGAGGAAGGCAGGCACAAACCGTGTTCTGCTGTCGGACAGAGTTGGGCGTCCAGTCTCCACAGCCCTCTTATCGAAGGCACGGAGCTGCCGTCTCCAGCAGCAGTCTCGGTGATGAAGCCAACAGGACCTGCGCTCACAGCGCAAACCCTTAGCCGGGACCGCTGGCCTTGGGCCCTGCCGGGGCCTGATCCAGCCCGCTGGACCCCTGGCTCGGGAGGTGGATCTGTGCGCTGCCCCAGGGCTCTCGGCTCGCTTGCTCTGGGGTAGGCCTGTTCAGTGCTGAAGGGCCCTGGCCCAAAGGAGGGGCGATTGCTGATCAGGTCTTGCTCTGTTCCAGCCCTAGGCAGTCCCGTGGCTCGGACACCTCGCCTCTGACCCGGAGGAAATCCTATGACCGGGGGCAGCCTGCCAGGTGAGTGGGGAGAGGCTGGAGAGCACATGGGCCTAGCTCCCATCGGGGACCAACCTGTGCACTCGGCTGTGCCCAGGCACGACTCTGGGTGCTGGATCCAGCTGTGCCATAGAATCATAGAATATCAGGGTTGGAAAGGACCTCAGGAGGTCATCTAGTCCAACCCCCTGCTCAAAGCAGCACCAATCCCCAACTAAAGCATCCCAGCCAGGGCTTTGTCAAGCCAGACCTTAAAAACCCCTAAGGAAGGAGATTTCACCACCTCCCTAAGGAACCCATTCCAGTGCTTCACCACCCTCCTAGTGAAATCGTTTTTCCTAATATCCAACCTAGACCTCCCTCACTGCAACTTGAGACCATTACTCCTCATTCTGTCATTTGCCAAGCTCCATCCTCTTTGGAACCCCCATTCAGGTAGTTGAAGGCTGCTATCAAATCCACCCCATACTCTTCTCTTCTGCAGACTAAACAAGCCCAGTTCCCTTAGCCTCTCCTCATAAGTCATGTACCCCAGCTCCCTAATCATTTTTGTTGCCCTCTGCTGGACTCTCTCCAGTATGTCCACATTCTTTCTGTAGCGGGGGTCCCAAAACTGGATGCAATACTCCAGATGTGACTCACCAGTGCCGAATAGAGGGGAATAATCACTTCACCATGGGCTGGCACTTCAGGCCTCCCTGTGCTGAGTGGAGGTGCGGGGCAGGGGGTAGATCCCCGGACCAGGCTTGTGATCATGGGTCTCTTTCTGAACACCCCGGCTCAGGACTTCGGACGTTGGCTTCACGCCTCCCTCATCCCCTCCCACCAGGCCGCGCAATGACCGCAACGTCTTCTCCCGCCTCACAGCAACCAGAGCCAGGGCTCCGCGCTGGACAAGTAAGAGCCTCGCGGGGCAAGGAGCGGGTAGGGGGGTGAAGCTCCAGGGAGCCCAGCCCCAAGAGCAGTGAATGGCAGACGGTGACTCCCATGGCTGTCCCCAGGTACCGTCCCCGCTCTGCCTCGGGCCCGGCAGTCCCAGCTGGAGTCAGCCGCAGGCTCCTGCCGGGCTCATGAGCGACCAGGGCGAAGGCAGAGAGCTGCAATACTGGTGCAGTAGAACTTCACATGGGGCAGCATCTCCCTGGGCAGGGGCCCTATGCCAGACCTGTCTATAACCCCATTGATATGGAGGGGGGGTCTTTGGCCCCACTCTATTGGCTGGACCTTGTCTCGGGGCTGCCCCTGAGCTGCCAAGCCTGGGCCTTTAGCTCAGGCAGAAGCAGCTGCTGTTGAGAGCCTGGGGTGGCAGATGCCCTCCCTGTAGATGATCCAGCTGGAGGCTCGTCGTTACATTGCACTGCTAGAGCCCTCAGAACAGGCCCGAAGCGGTGCCCTGGCCTTTAGCGTTGTGTGCACACACGTGGCAGTGCCCGGTCCCCCGCTGGGCCCGTGGGGATCCCCTGGGGGGCTGGGGCTGTCACAAGCCCCACTAGCGGCCCTGGGCTCTTTAGCTCCTGCTGGTAGCTCTGGAGGGCCCTGGTTCAGGCCCCAGTGTGTTGGCCAAGATGGCGGCTGTCACACTGGCTGCTGGCAGAGGAGAATTTCACCCGCAGGGACGCTGCTGGGTGGTTTGGCTGCAGTTATAAAGCGGGTGAGGTGGGTCCAGGGGGCTGCTAGCTGAGGACACTAAGCCGCCATCCCGTCCCCAGCGAAGCATGGGGCTCGTTGGCGCTGGGCTTGGCAGGGGTCCCCAGGCGGTGGGGAAGCCATTTCCCAGTCGGCCCTACCCCGGTTCTGTGTGGCACTGGCTGTGCCATCGCACCTGCCCCTTCTGGGCCCTGCTCCCTCTCCCACTGTGCTCTGTGGGGAGATGCCGGCTGCTCACAGGTCCCGGTCCCCCTCAGGAGGTGACATGGCTGCTCTGGGTGGGGCGAGCTTTCCGCCAGGGGCCCGTAGGTGCTCCGATTGCTCCTGGTGCCAGGGGCTGTGACCCTTCGGAGGTGGGGTGGGGGTGCTCTCCAGTGGCAGCCTTTGGTTTCTACGGAGGAACGAGCCCACCTTAGGACTGCCTTTGACCGTCATGGGCCAGCCCCTGCACGGGTGCAAATTGGCCTAGCTGCCATGGGGGCAGCAGAGCGGCTTTGATTTACAGCTCCTGAGGACCTGGCCCTATGGGAGCTGGTAGCAACCACCTCCCATCTGCCTCCCTGCAGAATCCCAGTTTGGCGGCGATGTTCAAACCGGGGGGAGCCCATGGCACTGCCTGCAGCTCAGGACCAGCCCCTGGTCCCCATCCTGCCTGCTATCAGACCGCACGATAGCGCAGAGCCGGACCGTGTCAGAACGCCCCAGCCGTACCCCAAAACCAGGAGTGCGGAACCTGAGGGGCTAGGTTGGATGGCTGGTGGCAGTGATGAGATGGGGGACCATGGGAAGATTAAATGAAGACTGGATGCAGGAATCCCCGGGCGAGGCCTCAGGCCTGCACTGTACTGGTCAGACTGGGTGATTGTAACAGTCCCTTCTGGCTGAATGACTCCAGTCCAGCCTGAAAGATCTTGTGTCCGAGCCACGTGTCCCTTCCTGCTCCTCTGCCCCTTTCCTCTCTGGTTTTCTGTGTCCGCTCCTCCCTCTCTACCCCGCTAGCTTGGATGCAATAACAACACTCCACTCTCTGACTCCGCTGCTGCCTCTCTCATCCGGGATTTTTTCTCCCGTAATCCTGCTAATTTTCTGTCCCTAGGTCTGACGACAGCGATTCCTCTGTCTCGGAGGTGCTGAGGTACATACAACTTTCTATTGATTAGAACTCTCCTGCTTCTCGCATTTCCCTCCCCCTGCCCTGCATGCTGAATCCGTGCTGGCCAAACTCTGGGCCTTGCTTCTTTGCTAAATCTATTGGGACTCTGTCCTGGTGCTGCTCTTGCTCGCTGTGTGTCCCTCTTTCCTTCTCTCTGCTTCCCCGCATGGCCCTGGCATACCGTGTCCGGCTGTGGAAGTCCCTTTCTGCCTCTGGTCTCCAGTGCCTTAAGGTCTGAGCCATCGTCTTGAAATGCAGTGCTGGGGGTTTAAGCGGATAGCGTACGGTGCTTTCACTGAATGGGGGCAGCTGCATGCTCTATTCTGCCTCGAGGGCAGGGCGGGTAGTGATGATATCTTGCGCTGTGTCTGGCCTAGCTGCAAGAGGCAGGGCAGTCCAGCTGTTGGAGCCGGTGGATGCTTGGAGGGTCCAGGCTATGATGCTTTTTTTGGGGGGGTCTTCTCTCGCACCTTCAGTTCAGACATCTCCAAGCACTTGACAAACGTGGCTTCAGCCTCCCAGCACCCATGGCGAGGCTGGTCAGGATTGTTATCCCTGTCTTGTGCCTCGGTTTCCCCATCTGCAAAGAGTAAACACCTGGGGTGCAGCCTCTTGGCACCGAGGATCCTGTGGCTGCTGCTGAGGCCTGTGCAGCCTCCCAGATATATTAGAGCAGCCTTGGGGTTGCTCTAACTCACTGCAACCTCCCAAAGGGATGCTTGCCAGCTATGCCACAACCCAGAGTTCCCCTGATGGGGTGTGCTAAGGCCCTGGCTCTGCCCCCAGCATGCCTGGGTTTGCAACACGAGCCACATAGAACCAATTACACTAGCCCAAGGCAGTGTCTGTGCCAGGAGAACTCTCCTTCCCCCATTCCCTGCACATCAAAAGGGCCAGGCTGGCAGAGGAGCATCTCCCCACTGTCCTTTGGGTGCCTATTTGAGACACCGTGGGCCTGACTCTGACACCCTGAGCACCATCAGCTGGAGTAGTGGGTGCTCAGCGCCCCTCAAAAAATCCATTCCAACCATGCCACAAATGTGCCGTGTGACCCTGGGCTAGCCCTTTCCCCTCCCTTTGCCTCCGTGTCCCCACCTGTAATCCAACCCTGCTGGGAGGAGGGGAGGTGCTTAGAGATCCTGGCTGGGAAGCTGCTTTGGGGCTATCGCGGGGGGTTGAGAACTCCTGGGCTCCGTTCCCAGCTCTGCCATTGATTTGATTGTGACCTGTTAAAAATCCCTTCCCCATCTGCCAAAGTAGGGTGAAGCTCATTGCAAAACCGGAGTGGGTCAGATGGAGAGAGGGCGCTTCCCCCCCGCTGGCCACGGGGTGGTGCCCTTATGCCCCACATAGCACGGCTGGAGCAGGGCCCCCGTTTGTTCAAGCCTGGAGGTTCTGGGGGTTGGGTCCGGAGCCAGCCTGTCCCTGCTAGTCTCTGACTCCACAGGGGATGGGGCAGCGTGTGCCATGCAGCAGTCTGGATTCTATTGGCTTCGGGATCTTGCCTGGATTGGGCACAGAGGCCACCCACAGCTCTCACGGCGGGAGGGGGGTAGCTCATCTGTGCCAGCAGCGAGATGGCCAGGGGGTGAAGCCCGTTTCCTTTCCAAGCCCCTGCCCCAAGCCAAGGCAGGGTCTGCACGAGTCCCTGAGCCCTTAGCACCGATGGGGTGTGACCTGCCCCGGGGGGCCTGTCTGGGGAGCAGGCTGCCCGGCAGCTTCTGTCTGTGGTTTGCTTTGCTCCGGAGCCCCACTAGCAGGCCCTGGCAGCCTCGTGGGGCGGGATCTGGCTTCGTCCTGGGTCACCCAGCCAGCGCCCTCCTGCTGACGCCCTTGCTCTCTCTCTCCCACGGAAAGGGCCTCATTAACCCCGTGGGCGGTGCCAGGAGCACCCGGACGGCCCCGTTGCAGTGCATCTCCGTGGCGGAAGGACACTCCAAGCCCGTTCTCCGCGTGGACGCCACCGACGAGCTGCTCTTCTCCGGATCCAAAGGTGCGCGCCTCAGGGGCGGGCCGGCTGCTGAGCTCTGGGTGTGATCATTGGGGAGTGAGCCTGTTACCCAGGGGAGGCGCTGAGCCACCCCAAACTGCGGGGGCAGGACAGGAGCCTCTTGCTCAGACGGCACCGGCCTGCCTGAAAGCCACAACGGGCCGGTGCAGTTCTGGGTCCCCCCAGCAGAGGGCAGCAATGCTGCACGAGTCATTAGGCTGAACAGCTGTGTGGTGACATCCCTGAAGCGAGTTGTTGGGGCCTCTGCCCGGTTCCTAGTGGCTGGATGTTCACCTCGCACCTGGCACTAATAGACCCTCCCCCCGTTGGCAGGTCTGGCAGAGGTGCCAGAGGCTGGATGGGCCACAGGGACTGAGCTCCCCTGGGGCACTCGTGGGAGCAGGGGGAGGCGGGGGGGAGGGAGGGAGGAAGCCATGGGGATCCTTTGCTGAGGACAGGAAGGGTCCCGCAGTGTCATGTGCTCCTGCCTCCTCCCGCAGACCGGAGCTGCAAAATGTGGAACCTGGTGACGGGCCAGGAAATCGCCTCTCTAAAGGGCCACCCCAATAATGTGGTGTCCATCAAGTACTGCAGCCACTCAGGGTTGGTCTTCACTGTCTCCACCTCCTACATCAAGGTGTGGGATATCCGGGATTTGGCCAAGTGCATCCGCACCCTCACGTAAGTACCTGACGCACCGAGGCTGCCCTGTGGGCCTGGCCAAGCTCGACGCACTGCCCTGCCAGCGTTCTGCACTCAGGGCAGCATTGCAAAGGCCAGGCGGCCGGGCTGGTCTGCAGGGCTGAGTCTAGGAATGCTGCAATGCAGGTCGTTCTAGCCTGGCCTGGCTCGTGGAGGCTCCGTGGCTTGGGGCTCTGCTCTCAGGGAAGTTGCTCCTCTCGTCTGTTTCGGGGGGCACCGTGCACCCTACAGTTGCTTTGATCAGGGATGGGTAATGACCCATCTGCAGCTGCCAGCACCGTTTCCAGACCCCAGCGAATCAGCCCCTCTCTCTGGTGCCCAGCCACAGACTGAGACTTCTCTTTTAGGCCTCCCCAATCTGACTGGCGGGAACAGGAGCGGCGCCAGGGTTTTTGGCGCCCTAGACGGGGGTCCTTCCGTGCTCCCGGTCGTCGTCGGCAATTCAGCGGTGGGGGGGTCCTTCCGTGCTCCCGGTCGTCGTCGGCAATTCAGCGGTGGGGGGCCTAGCCAGACCTGGTGCTGCTGGCCCTGCCACCCTCAGCACAGAGAACGGACTTCCTGCCAACCGGGCACCAGCTCCTCCTCGACGGTGCCTTGTGCATCTCCAATGAGAGCACCACCGCCCCCTCCTTCTGCTCCCCAGCCCCTGTGCACAGCCCTGGCCCCCAGAGGGGGTCCCCGGGTTCACAATGTCTCTGGCACCGTCTCTGATCTCCTCTTTTCCGACCATGTCCCTTTTCTCCTTTCCTTTCTCTTCCCTCCCCCGCCCCCCCCCCTCTGTTTCTCTCTGTGCCGCAGTGACTGCCAGGTAAAGCTATGGACTTACGTGCCTGGGCTCACCCCCTGCCTTCCTCACCGCGTCCTTGCCATAAAGGGGCGTGCCGCTAGCCTGCCTTGACCCTCCTCCTGCTCTCTCTGGCTCTCACCCCCTCTGGCTCTCTCTCCTTTTCTTTCTCTGTCTCTTCTCTCCGCCCTGGTCTCAGCTGCTTCTTAACAGTATGAGATTCTTTTGGATTTTCCCCCCATGTAGAGCTCTTTGCAAGAGGAGACTGTCCTCTTGCCCCCCACCTCCCAGTCCCCCAGGTGATTGGATTCAGTGGCCAGCTCGGGGGTTTGCCCATCTGACTCCTGCTCCTCCTGGGCCACTGCTGGGGGGATCCCCGCCCCATCCCCACCCCCCACTGCGTCACTGGCCACTGCCAGTGAGGTGCCACTGGCTGAGCCTGCGTTACTGGCAGAGTGCCCTGTTACTGGCGCTCTGGGGGATTATCCCGCTGGCGGGAAGCTGGGCGCATCTGCTCCCTCCTTGCGCCGGTGCCCGCCCGCCTGGGGCACAGCGGCCTTGCTCTCCTGGGCTGCAGCGTGATGCATTTGGGGGCGGGGGAGTTGGGGGCAGGGCGTGGCCCGTAGCTGATTGTACTCGCTGTGCTGCCTCTCCCAGCTGGGGCGGGGGCGGCCTCCAGCCTCACTTCCTCTCTCTCTTCCTTCCCCAGCGACCTGACAGTGAAGCTCTGGAGCCGGAGAAGATTGCTGAACGGCCCGACCTAGGCACTGGAAAGGCCGGAGCCAGGGCGACTGTCAGGCTCCCTGGCGGGCCCAGGCCCCAGCCCCTCTCCCTGGCTGTGAAGAGCTGGGAGCGGCCTGGCCTGTGTGTGCTCCAGTTTCCAGGACTCTGGGGTGACGGCGTCTCAGCTGGGGCTTTGTGAACTGCCCGCTTCCATGGCTAGGGGGCATCGTTCCCGTCCAGCCCCACGCTGGGTTTCCATGATGCAGAGGGCTTTCTGCTGACCAGGGCGTGGCCAGGCAGTGCTTCGGGACATGGCCTTGCGAGCCATGGGGAGGACCCCAAGCTGAGAGACTCAACGGGATCATTCCAATCTGTCCCGCAGCCCATTCAGCAGCCCCAGATCCTGGATGTGCGAGAGGGATCCTGCCACCTGCATCCTGCTGCTGGCCTCTGCACCTCCTGGGTGCCTGGGGTCTCATTCCTTCTGCAAGCGGCTGCAGGCCCCTCTCCACACTTCATCGTTCAGCAGAGCTGGGATCTGCCGGCCGGTACCGAAATACAGAGAGGACTTGTGTGCTGCCGACCCCAGCCTAGCACCAGCAGGGTGCATGGAGCCCCGTTCCCAGCACTGGCTGTGGTACCCTCCTGGAGCTGGGACTCACTCTGTCCCATCTGCTACCATGTGTGCTGCAGGGGCAGGGCTGACTAAGGTCTAGCACCCCACGGCTCACCCCTTTCAGGCCCCCAATTAGCTGTTAGCACCGTAGAGCCAGAGTGCTAGCCCGGTTCCTACTAATCACTGGTGACAGGGCACAGTATCCACTTCAGAAGCCGACTCCTTTAGCCCCCAAAGCCTTGGGGGAAGCCTGTGGTTCCGACAGGTCCCATCCCTTATGCTCCTCAGGACACAGTAGTAACTCCCCTTCTGAGGGCCCTGTTCTGCAGCCCTTATGTTGGGCAGGGCTGTGGGCCTGCAGCAGGAGACTTTGCTTGGCAGCACTCCCCAGCATAAGGGTTACAGACCTGGGGCCGCACTACTCGGAAGGTGGAGTCTCATGAGCAACAGGGTGTCCCAGCACTGCCTCTCTCCCAGGACCCTGTTTCCTTCCTGGTCCTTTACACTCAGCCCTTCCACCTCCCGCTGACCCCCATTTCAGGTACCATCCCCCAAAGAGCACAAGGGTCAGATTTTTTCTCTGAGCTGACAGCGTCTCCCATGCCACCACCCACTTCAGCCCTAGAAACAAAGTCACTTGCTTTAAGATTCCAAGGCAAAGTTTCTCTCTGGCAGAGCTGGGTTGTGGGACCCAGGGGAGTAGGACAAATGGCCTTCATCGGTGGCCTCTTCAAAGGCAGTGGGCCATTGGCACTGGGACTGACCTAGAGCGGGGCTCGTTCCACCCCTCCCTGCCATACCCCAAAGTTCCACCCAGCGATTCTTCTGGTGCCCAGCCCTGCAACTCTTAGCTGAATTGTCCCATGCCTCACCCTGTTCGTCCAGGGGCTCCTCCACCTTCCACTACAGCCCTGCTTTACCCTGGGACAATGCCCAGCCTGGGGTGTAGTCTGTCTGCATGATCCCCACCAGGCACTGGCAGGAGCACTGCTTTACATTAAGGTTCTTTTGGTGATGGGCTAACCTTACCCCTGTCCTGCATTTCCAGTGTGAACAGCTGTAGATGGAAACCCAGACAGTAGAGATGGAGCAGGACTAACCGTGGTCACTTTGTCTAGCCCTCACCCTGTGTCTATACTATAGAAGTGTTGCAAACAGCAGGTGCATTTTCCTGCCCGGATAGGATTTTGGAGATGTTAACGCTTGCTACGGCTTTCTCGCTGTATGGGTTTTGGGATCCATTGGAGCGGTCTGTGTTCTGTGTACAGGACAAGATGTGTAGATCTTTTATACCTGGATGTATTACTGTAATTACAATTATTTAATCAATAAAATGAATAAAAGCATTAAAGTACATCAAAATGAAACAGAGGATTGCTATGTACAGGGTGGGAGATTGCATGTGAGTGATGTTCGTCCATCGTTATCGATGAAGACCTCAACCACTCATTCTTTCGATGACCGGGCTCTGTACGTCCGAAGATGACTGATCAGTCCGATTCGGGCGTGGAACGTCCTGTCACATGTCGGGCAGACATGTAATGGCACTGTCGATGATGTACAAGCAGCTCTGGACTTGCGCAGCTCACGCTTTTTTTTCAGCCTCAGCAATACGCCTCGCCTCAGAGGTATTACTACCTGTGTGAATGAATGTATAGCCACAGCCTGACTCGGACAGCTGTCCTTCATTAGCAAGGCGAGTTTCGCTAAGGGCTGCAATGTCAATGTTGTAGCGTGCGAGCTCTCTAGCGACAAGTGCTGTTCTTCTCTCCGGTCTATCTGCCGTGATGTTGTCCAGTAACGTGTGCACATTCCCTGATCGGCGTCACTAAGTTTTGTTTTTATACGACCGCTTTTGTGGGATCCCCGCCAGCCGCGGTATGCTGGCCAGGGTAAGGTGAAGCAGGCAATGTTTAAGGCACCTTTTCTAGCCCCCTCCTCATTCTACGGAGGTGAGCAGTGCAATCCTGAATAGGGCTGCTCAGTCGCTCAAGAAGTTGCCGAGCTCCACTGCTGCTTCGGTCAGTGAGGAACGACCATTATGCCTGAGCAGCCTATGTGCAGGTCCGCGGCTACAGCTCCCAGTGTATCCACACCTGCTGCTTCGTCGCTCGCCCATCGCCACAGGATTTGATATGATATGATATGATATGTCGAGACTTGCGCATGAATTGGATTAAAGTGAGGGAGAGTTGCGCGACGTCAGCCTCACTCTCTCTTCCCAGTTCCTATCTGTATCCAGTGGCAAGACAGAATTCGAGATGGCTGGAGATAGGGCAGGGCGCAGTGGATGACCAGGACGCCTACGTGTCTTGTCATGCTCTTAAGTGTTCCACAACGCTTGCTGTCATCGCCTTCCTGACCATTGAACCAGGTTGCCTCAGTCAGCCAGATCCAGCCTTCGCATGCAATGGGTAGACAGGCCCTAACTCACAGAGAGTCTCATACTCATCGGCTACCCTCACCTGGTTTAGCCCACCGGTCGAGACGGTCTCCGGGGTGTGGCCGCTGTCACATGCTGATAGCTACTTGGAGCCACAGGTGAGAGCTGGGTATTGTCAAGTGGGGACCAAAGTGGATGAGCTACTCCTAGGAGTACGACTGCTCTCCCATCAGAGGTACTACCCCTCCCTGACAACCCCATGTGAGTAGGTAACCGCTCGATAGCTTTCATCACCATATAGTTTTTGACCGGTTTTCACACCCCATCCCCATTGCCGGCGCCATCCCCATTTTTCTGTGTTTGGCCGGGGGAAGGTTGCGTGCTTGTGTTTTGACATATTTAGAGAAAAAGTATGAAAGACTAGAAAGAGAGGCTGTAAGGGGTTTGCAGCTCCCTCCCCGTCCGTCTGGGCAGGAGACAACGCTAGGGTGACCAGACGTCCCGATAAAATCGGGACCGTCCCGATATTTAGGTATTTGTCCCGCGTCCCGATTGATCTTGGGTCGGGACGCTGCACTCCGCTTTTTTTTTTTTTTTTCTCCGCTGGCAGCACTCAGCTGTTCTCGGCTTTTTTTTTTTTTTCTTCTCCTCTGACTGCCAGCAGCACTCAGCTGTTCTCCGTTGGTCCCCCCCCCCCCCCCCAGCTCCTAAAGACCAGAGGCTGAAGGTATGCATACCTAAGGAAGGGTGCATAATCTCCTCTGACTGCCAGCAGCACTCCGCTGTTCTCAGCCCCCGCCCCCGACTGCCAGCAGCACTGGGCCACAGTAGGGAATTGGGAGAGGGAGCTGTTTGTGTCCTTACACCGGCAGCACTCAGTTTTTTGGGTTTTTTTGCTCCGCCAGTGCCGCCCCCCCCCGCTTGTGTCCCGATATTTTCTTCCTGTCATCTGGTCACCCTAGACAACGCCCCTCGCTATGATACTTCTGGGATCCCTTGGTTCAGGGGAAAATTAGCTCAGTGTTAATGGTTCAGGCCTGCAGTCAGACCAAGCAAAGAGAGAGTCTGTGTCACAGGGCAACGGTGAGGGATGATCTCTTCCGGCCTCTAAGTGCCCTCTACAGGCTGGTGTCTCGCCTGCCGCTGGTCCCGGTGTACCTCCCAGACCCCGGTGCCCCTCTACGTCAGGGTCCTGCCCCCGGCAGTAACCCACTATCTGGGTGTCCAGGGGAACCCCCAACCCTCTAACCACACCTTGCCTCAGTGGCTACTGCCAGTCACTGTCTAGCCCCCGCTCACTGGGGCGGACTGCAGTATATAAACCACGCATCATCGGCAAGGGGGGTTGGACCAGCTGCCTCTGCCTAGCTCTGGGCTGCCCCTCTGCAGCCCGAGTACCTTTTGTAGGTGTAAGAGTATCCGGACTCACCCCTGCGGTGCCTCCTGCTGGTCGTCCAGGGAATTAGCTCTCCAGCCTCTGGAGCACCCTCTGCAGGCCAGTGATCCGCCTGTCCTCTGCACGCAGGCTCCCGTGTCCTTCCCAGGACCCCGGTGCCCCTTGCTCTGGGTGCTGCCCCCTGGCGGTACCCACACACGCTAGGTCTCCCCTCCCAGGTGAACCCCTACCCACTAACCCCACCTCACCTCAGGATAAGGCCACTGCCAGTCACCAGCTAGCCCCAACTCTCTGGGGCAGACTGCAGTATAAGCCACTCATCATCGGCAAGGTTGGGTTCGGACCTGCTGCCTTGGCTTGGGCTGCCCTCTGCAACCCCCAGTACCCCTTGGCCTATTACCAGGCCACAGCCTGGGGCTATCCAGGCTGGAGCTCCCCAGCTCCTCAGCCTTTCCCCAGCCCTGCTCCACTCAGGTATCCTGTCTAGCTCCCTGTAGCCAGGCCCTTCTCTCTCTGCACTCAGAGAGAGACTCTTGAGCTCCTGGCTCCCAGCCTTCTTATACAGGCCAGCTGGGGCCTGATTGGGGCATGGCCCAGCTGTGGCTACTTCCCCAATCAGCCCAGTAGCTTTTCCCTTTGCCCCAGCCCTCTTCCAGGGCTGTTTTAAACCTCTCAGGCAGGAGCGGGGTAGCCATCCTGCTACAGTAGGCCTTTATCTAGGCCTGCAGCCTGGGGTTTTGCCCAGAGCTCTCAATCAGGGCGGGGCGGCAATCGAGAAAGGGCTGTGGCCTACAGGCAGGCAGGCAGAGCAACAGAAGGTCCATTTGCCTGGCCACTGATCAGGGTGGGGCAGCAAGCAAGTAGGGGGGCTCTGGCCTACAGTCCAGCAAAGCTGTGGCAGTCTAGGGGAGGTTACCTCTCTGGTGGGAGAGTCAGCACAACCGTCTGGCATCCGGATTCAGGTGGGAGCCAGACCAATCCAGGCCTCCTGACAACCAGAGTGGGAGGCTACCACTCCTGACGTTGGGTTGCCGGGGGTAGGGGAACCCAGGCCCTCCCGCTCACCTACGTCCCATCCCAGGGCCCTAATAGAAGCGGAGTGGCCTGCCACTGGGTCAGCGGGGAAAATCCAACTGCAACACACTGGCCGGCTTGTAGTAAATGACACAGCTGAATCTGATTTGGCTTCCCTGGGCTCCTTCCTACACGACCATTCTGTGTGTACATGGGTTCCAGGGTTGTTGTTTGCTTTGGACCACGAAAAAGTTCAAGGAGCTGAGATTACAGAAAAGTCCCATAAAATGTAAAAGGGCTTAAAGCCAATGGGGTTCTCTCTCTCCCTCTTTCTCTCTCCACATACACCCCATCTATCTATCTATCCCCATATACCACATTTATCTATCTATCTATCTACATACTCCCCCTCTATCTATCTATCTATCCCCATACACTCCCCCATCTATCTATTTATCTATCTATCCCCATACACTCCCCCATCTATCTATCCCCATACACCCCCTCTATCTATCTATCCCCATACAGCCGCAAGGGTAAGTTCTCTTCCCCACCCCCACCCTCCCTGCCCTCCCTTCAGCTTTCTATACTTTCCTTCTCTCACTAAGCCAAAAGGATCTCTTGCTGTTTTCTATACTCTCCCTCTCTCAGGTCTGGTCTACCCTAGTCGTTTATTTCGGAATTAGCTGAGTTAATTCGAAAAAAAATCATTCCGTCCACACGATCAAACCGTTTTCTTCGATTTAAAGGGCTCTTTAATCCGATTTCTGTACTCCACCTTGGCAAGTGGAGTAGTGCTTCAATCGAGATCGCAATCCCAGGTTAAAGGTATTGTGGATGCAATTCGACGCTATTGGCCTCCGGAAGCTATCCCAGAATGCTCCCTTGTGACCGCTCTGGACAACACTCTCAACTCCGATGCACTAGCCCGGTGGGCAGGAAAAGCCCCGGGAACTTTTGAATTTCATTTCCTGTTTGGTCACCAGCAGCACAGGTGACCAGCAGCACAGTCCACCATCACAGGCGACCATGCAGAGTCCACCATCACAGGAGATCATGCAGTCCCAGATTCGCAGACGAGATCCAGCATGGTCCGAACGGGAGGTACTGCATCTCATCGCATGTTGGGGAGATGACTCTGTTATGGTAGAACTACGTTCCGAAAAAAGGAATGCAAATACGTACGCTAAAGTCTCCAGAGCCATGACGGAAAGAGGCTACTCCAGGGACCCAGAGCAGTTTCGTACAAAAATCAAGGCGCTCAGGCAAGCAGACCAATAAGCCAGGGAGGCAAATGGGCGCTCTGGGTCACAGCCCCATACATGCCGCTTCTACTGTGAGCTGCATGCAATTATGGGGGGTGACGACACCACTACCCCACCACTGTCCGTGGATACCTCCAAGGGGGGAGTTGAACGGAGCGAGGAGGATGAGTTATTGGAGGACGAAGAGGAGGAGGACAGTGCACAGGCGGCAAGTGTGGAATCCGTTTTCACCCCTAGCCAAAAACTATTCTTAATGCAGGAGCCAATAGCCCACCCCCCCAACTCCCAAGGCAGGCTCCCAGACCATGACCCTGGAGAAGGTACTTCTGGTGAGTGAGTCTGATCGGAGCGACGCGGTGGGAGCTGGGGGGAAACACAGCCACGCTGGGCTGTTCGCATTTAGTTTAAAGGGCTCATCCCTGCTCAGAGCCTCGTCGGAGCCACGCGGTGGGTCCCGGGGGGGGGGCGCGGGGGTTTGTGTGAAGCGATCATCCCAGAGAGCCCGCAGGCCCTCCTTTTATATTGCAAACCCACCAGGCATTGCTTGCTATGGGAAAGGGAGCCCGGCAGTTTGAAAGCATTGAAATGAATGCGGAAGAAGCAGAACCCCGCGTGCCCCTAGGATTTACCATGGCTGGCTGCAAGCTAAATTCTGTTGCCCGGCCATGTGTGATGTGCTGTGTACTATGAATTTCCCATTTCACTGAGAAACAGTGTGTCCTTTGTTCTCTGAAATGTATCTTTTAAAATACTACCCTCCCTTTTTCTCCTCCCGCAGGTGCAGATGTTTCAACGTGATCCCTATCTACTCCATCCAAGAGGCTGGTCCAGATTAGAAGGTGGAAAAAACAAACTCAGGACAACATGTTCTCCGAGCTCATGCAGTCCTTCAGCAATGATAGGGCCCAGCTGAATGCGTGGTGGCAAACAATTGCGGAGTCCCATAAAGCATTACAGGAACACGAAGAGAGGAGGGACGCATGCGATGAGAGCAGGCAGGACGCTTTGGTCAAGCTCATGGGGGAGCAAACTGACATGCTGCACTGTATGGTGGATCTAATGCAGGAAAGGCAGCAAGACCACAGACTGCCGCTGCAGCCCCTGTTTAACCGCCCTCCCTCCTCCCCAAGTTCCATAGCCTCCTCACCCAGACGCCCAAGAACACGAGGGGGGAGGCTATGGGGACCCACACGCTCAACCCCAGAGGATCGCCCAGGTAACAGAAAGCTGGCATATGCGAACATTTGATTCGGTTTCTGGACTTGTCCTTCCCTCCTCCTCCACCCCCATAACCCAACCCTGCCCCATCTACCTTCTTATTTCTCTCAATGTGTTGTGCGACAAATAATAAACAATGGTTTTTAAACAATTGTGACTTTATTTCCTTTCATATATATAGGGGGCGGGTAACTTCAAGATAAACAAACACAACTGTCACACCGTACTCTGGCCAGTCATGAAACTGTCTTTCAAAGCTTCTCAGATGCGCAGCGTGCCCTGCTGCGCTCTTCTAATTGCCCTGTTGTCTGGCTGTGCGAAATTGGCCGCCAGACCAGTTGCTTCAACCTCCCACCCCGCCATAAACGTCTCCCCCTTACTCTCACAGATATTGTGGAGCACACAACAAGCAGCAATTACAACTGGAATATTGGTTGTGCTGAGATCTAACCGAGTCAGTAAACTGTGCCCGCGCGCTTTCAAACGTCCAAAAGCACATTCTACCACCAACCTGCACTTGCTCAGCCTATAGTTGAACTGCTCCTTACTACTGTCCAGGGTGCCTGTGTACGGCTTCATGAGCCATGGCATTAAGGGGTAGGCTGGGTCCCCGAGGATAACTATAGGCATTTCAACATCCCCAACAGTAATTTTCTGGTCTGGGAAGTAAGTCCCTTCCTGCAGCTGTTCAAACAGACCAGAGTTCCTGAAGATGCGAGCGTCATGCACTTTTCTTGGCCATCCCATGTTGATATCGGTGAAATGTCCCTTGCGATCCACCAGTGCTTGCAGCACCATGGAAAAGTACCCCTTACGGTTTACGTACTGGCCGCCCTGGTGTGCCGGGGCCAAGATAGGGATATGCGTTCCGTCTATCGCCATGCCGCAGTTAGAGAAACCGAGAGCATTAAAGCCATCCACAATGGTCTGCACATTTTCCAAAGTCACTACCCTTGATAGCAGCTGGTCAATGATTGCGTTGGCTACTTGCAGCACAGTAGCCCCCACAGTAGATTTGCCCACTCCACACTGATTCCTGACTGACTGGTAGCTGTCAGGCGTTGCAAGCTTCCACAGTACTATGGCCACTCGCTTCTCAACTGTGAGGGCTGCTCTCATTTTGGTGTCTTTCCACTTCAGGGCAGGGGACAGCAAGTCACAAAGTTCCATGAAAGTGGCCCTATGCATACGAAAGTTTTGCAGCCACTGGGAATCATCCCAGACCTGCAACACTATGCGGTCCCACCAGTCTGTGCTTGTTTCCCGGGCCCACAATCGGCGTTTCATGGCATGAACCTGGCCCAACGCCACCATGATCTCCCAATCGCCACATGCCATGCTTCTAGGAACATAGGTGTCCATGTCCTCATCAGTATAGTCATCGCGCTGTCGTTGCTTCCTCGCCCATTTTTGCAGATACTGCACATACTGCTGGATAATGTGCGAGGTATGTACAACGGTCAAGACTGCACTGGAGATCTGAGTGGGCTCCATGCTTGCCGTGCTATGGCACCTGCACGGGTAATCCTGAAAAAATGGCGCAAAACGTAGGAGAGCTGTTCGGTTCAAGATGGCTGATAAAAGGCGGGAAATGGTTGCCTTCTGTAGCTTCCACATGAGCCCAGCACTGACAACATGTAGAAATTTGCTAGCGATGCAAGAATGGGGGAGCAGAGTTTGTGGCGGAAGCCGTGCTGCTCGGTTCACGATGGCCGAACAACGGCAGGAAATGGTAAGGACTCTTTTGCACAGTTCTGTTTTCTGCTTACTAACAAAAAAGGATCGTTCTCTTTCTTGCTGTTTTCTGTACTTTACACAGCCCTGTGTCCCTGACGCAGGATCTCTTGCTAATTTTTCTGCCGTTTGATTTCTTTTGCCCAACCTTCTCAACCTTCCTTTATATTTCCCTTTTATTTAATTAGCCTTTACTTTTTAAAATTTATTTCAACTTTTTTACTCTTATTATTTTTTAGTCCCAACAAAAATAACCTTTTACCACATTCTTACTAATCTATAAAACAAACTCCTCTCTTGTTGCTTTCTCTAGTTTCCCCTCTTTCTTCTATTTAAAATAACCTTTCTTTCCTTTTTTCCTCTAAGCCTAACCAGTCTTTCTTTTTTTAGAACTCCTTTCCTTTAAGGCCTCTGTAGCGAGGGGGCGTGGCCTCCTGCCCTGACAGACAGGGAGGGAGCCATGAACGCCCCCTGTTGGGCAGAACCGGGACTTCCGCGGCCACCCCACCGGAAGCAGAAGGGCGGGACAGGAAGCGGAACTATAAAAGGCTGGTCCTCCAGCTCAGTCGGGAGAGAGCTGCCGGAGGAGCAGGACGTCTCTTCCCCGCTGCGTGACCCCAGACCTAACGGAGACAGCTATCCTGACAGAGACCCAGAGGGGCTGACAGAGCTGCAAGACGCTGGGGTCTCCGACGAGCTGGTGGGGCTGCCACTAGCCGTCTACCCCAGCGAAGCAAACACAACCCTGGAACCCATGTACACATGGAATCGAATGTAGGAAGTAGCCCAGGGAAGCCAAATCAGATTCAGCTGTGTTATTGACTACAAGCCGGCCAGCATGTTGCGGTTGGACTTTTGCCGCTGACCCAGTGTCGGACAACTCCACTGCAGTTAGGGCCCTGGGCTGGGACGCAGTGGAGCGGGAGGGCCTGGGTTCCTCTACCCCCACCACCCCAACGTCTGGAGTGATAGCCTCCTCACCTGGTTGTCAGGAGGCCTGCATTGGTCTGGCACCCGCCTGAATCTGGATGCCAGACAGTTGTGCTGACTCTCCCACCAGAGAGGTAACCTCCCCTAGACTGCGACAGCTCTGCCGGACTGTAGGCCAGAGCCCCCCTACTTGCTTGCTGCCCCACCCTGATCAGTGGCCAGGCAAATGGACCTTCTGTTGCTCTGCCTGCCTGCCTGTAGGCCACAGCCCCTTCTCGATTGCCGCCCTGCCCTGATTGAGGGCCCTGGGCAAACAGACTCTCTACCATTACTTGGCCTGACTGCAGGTAGAACCATTAACGCTGAGATACTTTTCCCCTGAACCAAGGTACCCAGAAGTATCATAGCAAAGGGCGTGGTCTCCCGCCCAGACGGACGGGGAGGGAGCCGTGAACCCCTTACAGTCTCTCTCTCTACTCATTCATACTTTTTCTCTAAATATGTCAAAACACAGGCACACAACCTTCCCCCGGCCAAACACAGAAAAATAATACAAAATAAATTTTCAAAATGGCTGACGGCACCAAAAACATACACGACTGGAAATGGGGATGGAGGGCGGGACGTAAATGCTACACAGTGCATGGAAACCTATCAAAAAGTACATGGTGATGAAAGCTATCGAGCAGTTAACTACTCACATGGCTGCGCAGGGCAGGCGGCCAATGGGGAAGAAGCCATGTTCTGGTACGAAGCTCCCAGGGAAGGGAGGCTGGCTTTTCCCAGAGCTAGGGCAGCTGGGCAGCTTCAATGACCGGGCTCTCCTTAGTGCACATTCTTGTTATCCTATGAAAGCATGTCCATAGGCTGCTGTGGGCTGGCGGGTGGTTCTTGAACGCCTCCAGGATGAAGATGGTCTGAGAAGCCAGGCTTCGGACCCAGGAGTTGCTGTCCTGCTGCAAGCCTTTGAGGTCTAAGATTGAAAGGAAGGAAATGGAGGTCAGAGCCACAGCGCTCTGGAGAGCCCCAGCAAACCAAGCCAGCGCTGTACCTCTCGGCCTGTGACAAGGAGGCAGCAGGCTGGGAGGCGGGAGGCAGGGGACTAGCAGGAGCAACCAGCAACCTTCACTAAACATCCCTGCTGCCCTCCACAAATGAGGGAGCCTCCAGACACAGGCAAGAAGTCCCAATGAACCCCATTCACTCACTATTTCTAGGACTGCCCCATCCCTGCAGTATCTGAGCACCTCATCCCTGGCTGTATTTACCCTACGCCTTCCCCCCAATGCACAGATGGGCACTTAGGTCCAGAGAGGGGGAGAGTCATAAAGGGGGCTTGGACATTGTTAGGCTATGCCTAACTTTAGGTGCCCTGCTGCCATCCAGGAAATGCCGAGGAGGGAGCTCAGCCATTCTCTAGCTCTGGTTGGGAGGCCCAGCTGTGAACCTGCTCTGGGAGTGAGAAGCCTGAGCTATATCACTCCCCCCTCCGCCATTCGCCAACAAATGTGGAGATGCTGCTCTGCCCTGCGCTGCCCAGGGGTCCGGGCACGCAGCAAGGAGGTAGGTGACCGGACGTCACCTCTGCCTCATTTGGAGCAGTGGCTTCACCCCAGGCACCCCACATGGAGGTGACTGCTCCAAACACTGGGCTAGTGAGTGCAAGGGGGGAGGCAGCACCCCACCTCGGCTGTGTTTGGTGGGGGGGCAATCGTCTCTGAAGGCCAGCCAGCTCAGGCCCAGTTTGGGGATCTGCCAGGCCGCAGCTCTGAGGTCAGGGCTAAGTGCCTTGCACATGCCAACCAGCAGACACGACAGGGTGAGGGGGCAGCTGATCAGGGGTTTGGGGATCTACATTTTGCATCCCTTTGTGGCTCTCGCCCGAGATCATGTTGCTGGCGTCGGAGATTGAACCCAGCCCATGGCCCTGGGCCGTTCATCCCCCTAGCGCTCAGTGCTCAAAGCAGGTACCACCCACCGTTGCAGATGGCATCCAGCTTGTCCTGGCTCCTCTGGTCCAGCTGCCGGGCAGCGAGCCCTACACATACAAACAGCTCGTCACATCCCCGCATCCCCAGCGAGGGTGTCAAATGTCACCCTCCAAGCAACCCCTTGCTTCCCCCGCCCCTCGCTGGCCAGGACGCGCTCCCGAGTCCCCAGGGGAAAGGGTGAGTCCCCAGGGATGGTTACAGGGCTGGTTGCCAAAGGAGAGCACAGCACCTTGAGGGTTCACTACCAAGAGCCCATGGTGGGGTATGGGGGGCGGGGAATGGGGACTGCATGGGGAGCAGTGGGGTTAGAGGGGCCCCATCAGCCCATCAGGGCAGTTTGGGGTGAGCTTGCTCCTGCGGACTTCTGACACCCTTGATCCTGCATTGGACAATCAGGAGCCCAAGGGTTACTTATCGCTGCTGGCAGGGACTGAGGAGAGCCTGGGACTGGATCCAGCCCCCCTGTTAAAGGGACCCCTGCTCTGTGGTTACCTATGAACCTGATGGCCGCTTGTCTAAGTGGAGTCTGTGGGTTCTCCAGAAAGGCCATGGTCTGGCACAGAAAGTTGTTGGCTCTCCCCTTGTAGCACGTCAGCTAGGACCAGAACAAGGGAGCACAAGGTTATTAAAGGCCTTTCCGTCCCGCAGGCCGGGTTCCAGGTGTGTGGAGCGCACGTCCTGTTTTCACCCCTCTTTCCTGTGCCGGGGGGATCACGCAGAGGGACTACACCCAGGGCCAGGAGTGGTCCCAGGGCTGGGGCTCAGTGTGGGCACAGAGCCGGGCAATGGGGGGTGCCCTATCCACCGATTCCCCCGCTCCTACCACGAGGGCTGCGCAGTGAATGACCTGAGGGCTCCGTCACCAGGCAGTCACAGCTTTGCCAGGTATCCTTGCGCTGGATGAAGCCACCAAGCTGGTGCCACTTCAGGAATTCTGCCGCACTGCTGAGGGTGTCCCAACACACCTGCAAAACAAGTGGGGCCAGGGCGAGCCGGCCACGGTTACGGGAGCTGGAAGCCACTAGCCTCGTTACCCGGAGGCGGGGAGGCCGTGCGTGCTGAATGCTTCCCGGCCCCAGGTTTCTTGCGGAAGGGCAGCGGTGTGGCTAAGGCAATAGCTGGAGACCTGACTCAATTCCCAGCTCTCCCTGCAGGAACTCAGGCAAGTTGCTTAGGCCCAGGGCTGCAAAGGGATTTAGGTGCCTAATGCCTATGGGTGATCAATACTTTTGAGGCACTAGGCCTCATGCTGTGCCTCTGTTCCCCACCTCATGGTGGGTAGGAGGGTGAATTCATTAGTGCTGGTGGCATTTGGCTCCCAAGTGATGGTGGCCATGAGCGCTAGCATGTGCAAAGACACCTGGGGCGGGGGGAGGGGGGGCGGCTTGGGCATCTCATGTCTAGTACGGGCTGTCCGGGCCGCTTGGCCAAGGGCACACTGGGTCCTGCGCACCATCTGGAGACTGGGTAGCCCTGCTCCTGGTAGGGGCCATGGCCAGGTTTGTGCTCTTCCCACCAGCACAGCCAGGGAATGTGTGGAGGCCAGTGGCTGTAGGAGTGGTGAGGCGACCCCTCCCCCCACCCAATCTCTCAGCCTGGCTGCAGGGGGGGAGTGTTGGGCTCAGAGGATGCAGGGAAGACTCAGCAGTTGGGTGGGGCGCCATGGTCATGGCGCTACTGCACTCAACGTTCAAGTGATTTTGAGCTCCTGACTGTCACAGCACTGAGCACCTGCCCTCTGTCAGCGAGACCCTTTCAAGAGGGGGTGTCACATGCTGCCCCCTCAAAACAAATTACTGGTCACTGTAACGGTATCCGCTGCAGGCTCCAGCTCGTGGCCTCACCTGGGACACGTTGGGACACTCATCATGCACGAGGAGGAGCAGCGGGACCAGGCTCTGGAGCACATGCGCCTTCATCCGCCTCCTGTTGAGCCCCCTTACAAGCTCCAGCAGGTGTTTAAAGAGGGTGATGGAGAGCACCCGGAGCCTGCTGGACACCTGCAAGAGACGACGTGGGGAGGAGACGCTGTGACAGTCATTCTCACCCAGCGGGGCAAGCAGATGTCTGCCCTGCAGGGGGTATTGATAACTCACCCCCAGCCATACAGCCACAGCTGGGGCCAGAGTCTCATGGGCATAGCGCCATTGAAGGCAATCGAGATGCAGATTTCCACCAGTTGAGGGGCTGGCCTGGTAACTTCTTGGCCAGGGAGAGCAGTAAGGTGGGGTGAGACTGCCCCTGGGCTCTCACAGCCAGCTCTGGGCACACTGACATCAGCACACACCTGTGTCAGCCAAGGGGGAATGCTCAGGGCAGAGCAGCGCCAGGACAGGGGCGGCAGAGAGGGAGTGATGAGGAAAGATTCAAAGAGCAAAGGAGGGGGTGTAGTTTGTCCTCCCGCTTTGCGGGCCCAGCTCACACTGCTCTTGACCCACAGCGGCCCTCTAGCCAGGCCAAGGGGGCCAGGCCAAGGGGGCAAATTCCTACACTGGTGTTTGTTCGAGCCACGCACAGGGACCTGGGGTGGATTTAACCCAGGGCCAAGGAGTGGTAAATGTGCAAGAGTTCCCAGATAGGGGGCCTTGGAACCCATGACTGGAAGCCACCCAGCCTCCAGGGGCTCGGGGTGGGCTGAGGGTTGCCCCACTCCTGTGCATGGGTTTCTTGTTAACTCAGAGCCAGCCCCGCTTGGTCACATGGTGCTGCTGGGCCCCCGCCCTGCATGGCTGCTGGCAGAGCTGAACCAGTCCAGTGACCAGGGAGGCTGGGCGAGCTGTGCCAAGCAGGGAGAACCAGGAGCAATAGCTGGATGCTGTAGGGAAGGGCCACTGCTTTCTGGGAGGTGAGGCTGAGGAGGCAGCCTGGGGACGGGGTGACTTGAGCTGTTCTGGGAGTGGCTGAACCTTTAAACGGTGACTCCCAATCAGCAGTTACATGTCACCTCTGGGCACCAGGTTCTAGACCAGGCAGTTCTCTGCGTGACGTCTGTTGTAAAAGTGTTCATAAGTTCACCTCACCTCAGTCCCTGGAAAAATCATGGAGCAGGTCCTCAAGGAATCAATTATGAAACACTTAGAGGAGAGGAAAGTGATCAGGAACAGTCAGCATGGATTCACCAAGGGGAAGTCGTGCCTGACTAACCTAATTGCCTTCTATGAGGAGATAACTGGCTCTGTGGATGAGGGGAAAGCAGTGGATGTGTTATTCCTTGACTTTAGCAAAGCTTTTGATACGGTCTCCCACAGTATTCTTGCCACCAAGTTAAAGAAGTATGGGCTGGATGAATGGACTGTAAGGTGGATAGAAAGCTGGCTAGATCGTCGGGCTCAAGGGATAGTGATCAATGGCTCCATGTCTAGTTGGCAGCCGGTTTCAAGCGGAGTGCCCCAAGGGTCGGTCCTGGGGCCAGTTTTGTTTAATATCTTTATTAATGATCTGGAGGATGGTGTGGACTGCACTCTCAGCAAGTTTGCAGATGACACTAAACTGGGAGGCGTGGTAGATACGCTGGAGGGTAGGGATCAGATACAGAGGGACCTAGACAAATTAGAGGAGTGGGCCAAAAGAAACCTGATGAGGTTCAACAAGGACAAGTGCAGAGTCCTGCACTTAGGACGGAAGAATCCCATGCACTGCTACAGACTAGGGACCGAATGGCTAGGTAGCAGTTCTGCAGAAAAGGACCTAGGGGTCACAGTGGACGAGAAGCTGGATATCAGTCAACAGTGTGCTCTTGTTGCCAAGAAGGCTAATGGCATTTTGGGCTGTATAAGTAGGGGCATTGCCAGCAGATCGAGGGATGTGATCGTTCCCCTTTATGCAACATTGGTGAGGCCTCATCTGGAGTACTGTGTCCAGTTTTGGGCCCCACACTACAAGAAGGATGTGGAAATATTGGAAAGAGTCCAGCGGAGGGCAACAAAAATGATTAGGGGTCTGGAGCACATGACTTATGAGGAGAGTCTGAGGAAACTGGGATTGTTTATTCTCCAAAAGAGAAGAATGAGGGGGGATTTGATAGCTGCTTTCAACTACCTGAAGGGGGGTTCCAAAGAGGATGGAGCTCGGCTGTTCTCAGTGGTGGCAGTTGACAGAACAAGGAGCAATGGTCTCAAGTTGCAGTGGGTGAGGTCTAGGTTGGATATTAGGAAACACTATTTCGCTAGGAGGGTGGTGAAGCACTGGAATGCTTTACCTAGGGAGGTGGTGGAATCTCCTTCCTTGGAGGTTTTTAAGGCCCAGGTTGACAAAGCCCTGGCTGGGATGATTTAGTTGGGAATTGGTCCTGCTTTGAGCAGGGGGTTGGACTAGATGACCTCCTGAGGTCCCTTCCAACCCTGATATTCTATCATTCTATGATTCTTTTAGCCTGTTTATTTGATTTGGCTGCGCTCTTCCTGTCTGGCCACTTCGTAGTAGGTTCTTGGAACAGCAGTTCTGAGTTGTCTTTCCATGAGGAGTTGTGCTGGACTAGATGCAGGAGCTGCTGTTGGTGTTGATCTGTAATTCAGAGGAGCAAGGAATGGATCTTCCTGCTGTCAGATGTTTTTGGCTGTCTGCGCAGCTCTCTCAGCCTCTCCATTCGTTTGTGAGTAATGTGGGCTGCCAGTGATATGAGCAAAATCATATTTCATTCAGACTGACTTAAATTCTGCTGCAGTGAATTGTGGGACATTGTCCATCACAAGTTGTTCTGGATACAGAAATGAGCAAACGTACACTTCAGTTTCTCAATAACACTGCAACATGTTATGTCTTTCAAGTACATTATTTCTATATAGCTGGAAAAATAGTCCACAATGACCTGGCAATGATGTCCTCTGAATTCACAAAAATCTGCAGCTAGTTCTCTCTCTTGTAGAGGTGGTTGTTCACTGGTTCAGCATTGCCTCTTAAGTTGATTTGGACTAGATCACCTTTCAAAAGCCCAATAGCATCAGATCCTCAAGTTCTTCCATCTTTCTCACTAGGCCCATCATGGCTGCTACACTGCAGCTGAGAAGGTTGTTGGTCTTTGATCTCATACACACGGAACGCAAAGCTTTTGTCTTTGTAAATTGGTTCGGTGATGAACTGGCCCATGCAGTTCAAAATCCCTTCAGGGAGGGTCAGAGCTGTGTGACATCAGCTCTCGAGTCAACTTTAAAGTCAATAGTCTTGCTTTGAATATTCAATGTCACTCTCCAGGCGGGCGCCATGTCATCACAAGTGATAGATCCCAGAATCAATGGGTCTTGATTGTCTGCAATATGAGTCAACTCCCTGACTGCTTCAGTGCAACGAACAGCTGCAAAATGTCCATATTTCAGGCATTTATTACAACATGCGCCTCTGGCTGGACATGTATCATCCCTTGGGATATGACTTTTCCACACCTTGTGCATGTAGACTGGCATTTGTCCCTCTTAGCCTGCGAATTCTCTCTCCTTACCTCAGGGATTTTATGAGAAAGACTTTTAACACTTAAGTGTCTGTTTGTAGCTTTTAAGCTAGTTGCAGGTTTTTCAATTTGCTTTTGCCTGTTGTTTGACTAATTCTGACTCTTGCTCGCTGTATAGCTGTGGGTAGAGTTAAATCTCTCTTCGGCGGTAGCTACTGTGAAAGGTTTTTAGCAGTGTTGTTATAGCTGTGACAGTCCCAGGATATTAGAGGTAGGTGAGGGAATATCATTTAGACCTCACCTGGCTTGTCTCTATGAAAGGTTTTTATCTTTTAACCCAATAACCAACCTGTTTCTGAAATTTTCATGTTTTACATTCCCCAAATCACAGTTTTCAGCCAGGGGATGCAGAGGTCTTCTAAAACTTTCAACATTTTCCCCTGGTTCTTGAATTCTTTGCTGAAAACATGCTCTTTAATAAACCACATTTCCCTCGGTTATAAAGTGTGCATCAATCCTAACCACAACCCTTGCATAGTTGTCTTTGTGATGGTCTTCAGTAAAGTCAAAGGAGGTAAAGATATGCTCTGCGTGCTTCTCCATAGCCTAAATTAAAGTCAATACCTGTATATCCCCAGTTCCTTTGTGCAGCTTGTTTGCAATGCAAAATCGTGCAAAACATTGTTTCCAGTCTGTCCATTGTGAAGGGTTATGAAAGGTGACGTTCTCTGGGGAATCAGAGTGGGGCATGTTGATGAGGTCCTGCAAACTTCGTTGCTGTTCCTTCCGTCTGCAACCTGTGTTGCTGTTTTCCTTTGGTTTCTGTTCTTAGTTTACTCCTGACACCATATCATGTTCTGTACCAGATATGTACTGCCTACAGAGCTTGTTTACACACACCAGATGGACAGTGCTTAATTTGTAAAGAAAGAGGTGCTGGGGCTCAAGCAATTTTTTTACAATCATAACTGACGCAGCAAGCCCAGAGGTGCCAGGGCTAAGCCCTGGCAAGCCCTGGCACAAGTTGAGCACTGCAGATGGGTTCATCATAAGAACCGTTAATGCTCTGCTGGATACAGCTGAGGTTCATTTAAATAAGGTATTTTACAAAGCGTCACCTAGTAGTCGAACAGTATCATACAGGGTAACATGCCATTACACAGGTAGCCTGGCTTGTTTGCTAGACTCCATCCCATGTTAATCTTACTAGCCAGCTGCTCCTGCCCCCGGTGTCAGCTCAGAGCAGCCGGGCAGGCTCTGCACAAAACTTATGGGAGCGGTCTGGGGGCATCAGAGCTGCACTGCAGTGGGCATAGGCAGATGTTGAATTGGCACCTCGCTGGTCTTCCCTCCAGTTGTTGAGGCCTATTTGCCTTTCCCTGGTGATGGGCGTTGTGTTCATTAACGCTATTTGGATTTAACACACCCCCCATAAAGAACCTGTTCTGTTCCCCCCGGGCCCGAGAGGGGTTTGGTTTAAAGGGCTCATCCCAGGGCGAGATCCTGCAGCTGGGGTCCAGGAGACCCTGGGAACAGCTTGAGCCGGGCCTGTGCCACTACTAAATAAAGAGCGGCAGGGTCCCAGCAGAGTTCGGCAGGGCTGAGGGTAGTATTTAGTGTTGTGAAAGCTGGGGAGGTGGGTGGACGCTCCAGGAGCCCCCACTGGGGGGTTACCCCTAGAAGGCAGTAATGGATGGGCCCCTTTCTCCTGCCCACTTGCTGGATCTCACCATCCAGTGGGGGACTGGACATCAGTCTGGTGAACGTGCCGGCGGGGGCTAGTTTGTGGTTATGAAAAGCCTGGGGAGAACTAGGCCCTCCTTTGACGCTGCGCTGCCATGAGAACGAAGGGGAGAGGAAAGGGTGGTAGCTGCAGAACCTACAAACGGAGCCGTTTCCTTATGGAGCTCCCAGGCCAGCTGTGGGATTCCTGGCCAGGGAGAGGAGGGGCAGGATTTTCACCAGGGTACCATCACTTGTCACCCTGGAAGCCAGTAAGAGCATTGCAGCACCCTGTGCTGCAGAGGCCCCCTCGCTGCATGCAGACTCAGGAATGCATGTCCTTCCACAAGGGGAGCCTTGTCCCCAGGCTGCCCTGATCCTTGTCAGCAGGCCTGCAGGACACAAGGGTTCCCATCCTTTCTGCCATACGCTCTGATGGAGAGTGAGGTAGCAGAGGAAGGCGGGAATGGGCTCACGTCATTTACAACAATCCTTTTTCTGGCTAGGACCATACACAGGCCCTGCTAGCCCACCCGCCAGCCCCCATTCACAGGTCCGCAGTTTGAACGGGCTCCCATGAGCCACCAGGCCTTACATCATCAATGAAAGGCAGGAGTTTCTCAGCCACTTGCACAGCCGCGCGGCTGGCGCTCTGCCTGTCCATGCCGGCAAGGATGTTTTTCAGCACGGTGATGGCCTCGGCGATGATGTCCCTGTCTACCTCCTGTAGTTGCTCCAGGACCTCTGGCAGCAGACGCTGGAGTTTCCCCACCTGCGTGAAATGAGGAGCTGCTTTACAAAACACCCTCCAGTGACCCACAAGCCATTTCCAAAACAACGTCCACCTCCCCTGCAGACAGAGGCATGGGAACTAAGGGGGTGCTGCAGCACTCCCAGGTTTTACACGGGGCTCTGCTCCTGGCCCCGCTCACAGGGTCCCAGCTGCCAGCCCTGCGCCAACCCCCATCTGTGGCCCCAGCCTCGGTCCCCTTGCTCCATCCACCTCCCCCGCCCCCGGCTCCTGGAGCCATGGCCCTGCTCCTGAGCCCAGCTCTAGGGGTGGCAGGGGGTGTGGGCAGGGGTAAGGGGGGGGTGCAGCACCTCCACTATAAAATGTCTTCCAGCGCCCCTGCCTCCAGGTGACATGTTAGAACCTCAAAGGCTTTGCACAGCCAGCTAGGATCACGGGCAGCAGGGCCGGCTACCTGCAACATAAGCAGCTGCTTCCTTGTACCCCAGATCTCAGGGGATGGTATTTATTAGCGGGTATCATCTGTGGAAAATTCTCTGCACAACACGTTGACCCCAAATAAATCAAGTCTATTATTGTTATAGGGGTTCAAATAGCACCTCGAGGGCCTATCTGCAATCAGGGCTTGTGCTGGGGGATTTCCAGGCACAGTAAGAGACGTCCCCTGCCCTAGAGCTTACAGGCTAGGCACACAAAGGAAGGATTTCTATCCCCATTGTACAGACATGGAACTCAGGCACAGAGAGGCTACGTGACTCGCCCATGGTCACCCAGGGAGTCTGGCAGAGCCAGGAACCGAACCTGGGTTCTCCCGAGTCCCTGTCCTTACAGCCCAGCCTAGAGGAGGGAGCCAATTTTGCACACGAGTTCTAGGGTTGGTCTGTTACTAAAAGCCAGATTCAATCATTTCTGTATTTGGTTTTTGAATCTTTCAAAAACAGCCCCACAAAACATTTTTGGAGCGGGTCCAGAGAAGAGCTTGAGAACATGACCTATGAAGGAAGGCTGAAAGAATTGGGTTTGTTTAGTTTGGAAAAGAGAAGACTGAGAGGGGACATGATAGCAGTTTTCAGGTATCTAAAAGGGTGTCATAAGGAGGAGGGAGAAAACTTGTTCACCTTAGTCTCTAAGGATAGAACAAGAAGCAATGGGCTTAAACTGCAGCAAGGGAGGTTTAGGTTGGACATTAGGAAAAAATTCCTAACTGTCAGGGTGGTTAAACACTGGAATAAATTGCCTAGGGAGGTTGTGGAATCTCCATCTCTGGAGGTATTTAAGAGTAGGTTAGATAACTGTCTATCAGGGATGGTCTAGGCAATATTTGGTCCTGCCATGAGGGCAGGGAACTGGACTCGATGACCTCTCGAGGTCCCTTCCAATCCTAGAATCTATGAATCTATGAAAATCTCAACCGGCATCAGGGAAAAAAATGTGTCAAATACAGGCTAACCGGTTCCGGAAGAAAAAATGAACCACAAGCAAGTGAAAACCAGGCTGAGGAGCATGGAACGATGGGAATGGTGTATGACAAAGAATGACAGTCACGCCCTCTCCATGTCTGATAGAATCGTAGTCCGGGTTTAATAAACCGGACTGACCCGCTATTCTCAAGGTAAGTAAATTATCATTAGTGAGAGTTGCCTTCAGATTGTCTCCTCTTTACCAGGCTGCCAGATCTGTGTATTTAAGCCCCAAGGGTTTTCTCTGCCTTCACTATATTGTGTGTATCAAACTTGTTATGAGATCTTAGCAGCAAAAGGCCCCTGTAGAGCTCTTCAGAGGAGCAAGTGCTGCGGGACAGAGCTGTGACGTCAACAGTTAAAACCTATGAGGCTTTAAATGGGATTTGTAGGAAAAAATGGTTCCTAATTGAAGCGAAATGGCTCTGTCTGGGCGTCCCTGATCACTGGTGTCGCCAGCATTCCCTGGGGTCTAGAGTCCACAGCTCTGCTGCTAATCTAGTGCTAGGGTTCTTTGGATCACAGAGACCCCAGACACAATCAGGCCTGGCAGTGCCAGGTACGGCACACACCCAGAGACACACCCCGCAGGAGCCAGGCTTGGAGACTTGCCCAAGGTCACCAAGCAGGTCAGTGACAGAGCCAGGAATAGAAGCCAGAGCTCCTGACTCGAGGCCAGGGTCATGTCCCCATGGAAGGTTTCAATGACCCCAGCCCTGCAGCAGCTCCCTGCGGTTCTGGGTTTATCCCCCAGCCCTCCTCCCCTCTCACCTTCTCTGGGCACAGGGACAGGTTCAGGAGGCCTTTGAGCGCCAGCCAGCGCACCACAGTGTTGGGGTCTCTCAGCTGCCCACTCAACTGATCCAGGATGGCGTCTTCCTGCTCATTGCCAAGGTCAGGGCACTGGAGGAGCTAACACACCAACAGCGAAACAAGCTAGAGAACGGGGCTGGACCCTCACGACTCATCTCTGCCAAGGGGCCCTTAGCTCCACCTGCCACGGGCACAGCATGCGCTGTACTCCGGGCACTGCGATTGGTCACCGTGTGTGCCCCACTGAAACGCTGCTAGCGCAACGGGCCCTCGAGGCTCCAGCCGAGATCAAGGCCTACCCTGCTCCCTCACTAAGGCTCAGCTGCATGCGGAGCTTGGAGGGAGGGGGCTGCAGCCTTGTGTTCCAAAGGGCCACCCGGTCTACGGGAGGCAGGTGAATTGGCCGTGGATGGGCCCGGCCTGCGCATGGCATACGGACGTCAGAGGGGGCTTGAGGGCCGAGGTCACACAAGGGACCATTCTATGGAGCTGAGCCTTGGGGAACAAGAGACACCCGACCCTGGGCTTTGCTCCAGCCCCGCAACACCAGCTGGGGCCGGTAACAATGTCCAGAGTCAGTGACTCCACCCCTAGGGCTTTAGGAGCTTTCCCTGCCCCTGGTCACCCACCCACCCCCAGAGCCACCTACCCCTCTCCTGGCCATAGGCATGGGCGGCGAGTTCTATGGGCCCTCGGTGCCTGGGCACCATGGGCCTCGGCCCCGCCTTCTGCCCCCATGTCTCCTGGGCCATTTAAAAGAGCCCGGGGCCCCCACTCACCACCCGCAGTGCAGCGGAGCTGAGTGGCTTCCTGCCTGCTTGCTCCACATGGCTGCCGGCCCCTCCCTGCGGCCCCTGAGTGGGGTGGGTCTGTGTCCCACTGTCATGGAGTGTGGGGGAGTCAGGGCCCCGCACCCCCCACTTCCTCTGATTCACCGTGACTCTCACCAGCCAGTAAAACAGAAGGTTTATTAGATGACAGGAACACAGTCCCAAGCAGGGCTTGGAAGTACAACCAGGACCCCTTCAGCCAGGTCCCTCTGGGGGGCAAGGATCTTAGACCCCAGACTTGGGGTTCCCTGCCTCTTCCCACCCAGCCCAAAACTGAAACCAAAACCCCTCCTGCAGGGTCTCTCCTCCTCCTTCTCTCCCCCTCTCCCTTTGTCCAGTTTCCAGGGAAAAGGTGTCGACTTGCCCCACCCCCCTTCCTGGCTCAGGTTAACAGGCTCAGGTACTGTCCCTCACCTAAAGTCATCCCCTGCTCTCCCATCCCCCATGCAGACAGTCCAGTAAAACTAACCGACATACCCAGGTCAATCCACCCCGCTCCCTACTGCGTCACATCCACCCCAAGCGCCCTTGCAGCCAGTAGGAGGCCGCGGGCAGTGCCTGCGGGTAGCAGCACACGGAGGCCCCCAGGCCCGCCCTGCCTAGGAGCCCCAGGTAAGCGCCGCACCCTCCCAACTCCTCCCAGAGCCTGCACCCCCACCCCTTTCCCACACCCCACTCCGGCCCCCAAACTCCCTCCCAGAGCCTGTACCCCCTCCCTCCACACCCCCTCCTGCCCCCAAACTCCTCCCAGAGCCTGCACCCCTCACCCCTTCCTGCACCCCCACCTTCTGCCCCAGCCTGGAGCCTGCACCCAGCACCCAAACTCCATCCCAGAGCCTGCACCGCAGACCCCTTCCCCCACCCAAACTCCCTCCCAGAGCCCAACCTCTCACCCCTCCTGCACCCCAATCCCCTACCCCAGCCCAGTGCCTGTACCCCAGACCTCCTCCCCCCGCCCAAACTCCCTCCCAGAGACTTAGGCAGGTGGGGGGCAGAGTTTGGAGGGGCGGGCTCTGCTGGTCACCACCAAAATTTCTACAAACCTGCCACCCCTGGCCATAGGTCAGCCGCTGGGCTAGGGCTGTTCTCACGACCCTCACCCGCCAGTGAGGCTCACCTGAATGAAGAACGCCATGGCCGGGATGTACCGCCTATCATCCCTGCAGTTGAGGATGGCCATCAGCTCCTGGAAAATCCAGCAACGCTCCTGGAAACTAACCGAAACCATGGCCCTGGCATGGGAAACACAAACACCACATCATTGAGGTGGGCAAGGACTGGTTCTCCATTTACAAATCTAACCAGACCGGTGCCACAGGACAGGGGATCCCGGGTGACTAGTCACGTGCAGCTGGCATGGACTAGTTCCTGCTGGCTTAAAATGCCCAGCAGCCTAACTGCTAGAGACCCAGACCCTTAATCACTCTACAGGGAGCCCTTCCACGAGGCCAGCTCCGAGCACGCAGCGCTGGGGCTGTGTGACGAAGTGGGACCGTTCTTAATGTTTCCTCTGAATACTGTGTGGGTGCCTCAGTTTCCCCTATGCATTTCTTAAGTCTCCAGTGTGCATAAATGGCTGACAATCTGTCTCCTAGCAACAAATGGCCAGGGCCCTTCCCCCCTTGCAAGAGGATAGCTAAAGGTGAACAAAGATCAGGTGACCTCCTGGCCCAGGAAAGAGACAAAGGCCAGAAAGGAGGGGCTGGAGGGGGGTTTCAGTTGGAAGCTGGCTGGGGACGGGAAGTGAGTGCGGACGGAGTTGTCTGCCTCGCTGGGCCCCAGAATGGACCCAGCTGAGGGGTCCCGTTTGCTGTACCTACAAGCTCTGTTTTAGACTGTGTTCCTGTCATCTAATAAACCTCTGTTTTACTGGCTGGCTAAGAGTCACGTCTGACTGCGAAGTGGGGGTGCGTGCAGGATCCTCTGGCTTCCTCAGGACCCCACCTGGGGGGACTCGCTGTGGGAAGCGCACGGAGGGGCATATGCTGAATGCTCCAAGGAGAGACCCAGGAAGGTGAAGCCGTGTGAGCTTCTTGCCCTGAAGACAGTCTGCTCCGAGGGAGAGGAGGCTCCCCAAAGTCCTGACTGGCTTTGTGGGGAGCAGTTCCAGAGCATTGCCCGGGGACAAAGTGTTAGAGCTTTCTGTGTTAGCTTCTCTCTCTCACACACAGATGCTGGGCCAGCCAAAGATATTCCCTCCCCCACCTTGTCTCTCTCATGTGCTGGGCCTGACAGGGCTACACCAACGCTGCAGACAGACATGACGGAGGCTATCTTTGCCCAGCCACACCTGCCAGAGCTACGCAGGAAGCGGTTTACGCCAGGCAGCGCAGGGTGGAGAAGTAGCCGACTGACCCCTCGGCCAACGGCACAGAGGCTGTGGCCTCTTCCACGCAGGCGATTGGGAGCCGCGTCTCACCCAGCGGGGAAGGCGATGTGGCCGTGTCCTGGGCCCAGGGACGGGAGATGCTACTGCGGTCAGTTCTGGGCAGCAGCCCCAGGGACAAGACACTCACCGGGCAAGCAGCAAGACGCCTTTGTGGTGCATGTCGGCGTTCATGAGCATGCCCCAGCCACCCTGCTTGTGGATGAACGTGGTCTGGTCCCTGTAGCCAGCACATTGGAGCAAGGCTTGCATGGCATCCACCGCACACCTGCATGCAGAGCGAGCCTCTTGTTACTGAGTGAGCCCAGGCCAGGCTCTGCCGCGTGCCTGCGGGCGACAGTTCAGAACCGAGGCGGGATGTCGGGCTGGTGGTACCTGACAGGGCTGAGGGATGCGGGCGTGTCCCCCTGGTTATGCACCCTCTCGTTATGCATGGACAGCTCCACCGTGTATGTGATCCGGAATAGCAGGGCAATGGAGAGCTGAGGGAAGAGCTCCTTCACCTGCTGCCTGCAGGCCTGCTCCTTGAAGATCTCGTACAGGGCTCTGGTGGCCTGCAGCCAAGAACAGGAGACAGATGTCACTGCAGGGCCTTCGCCCTTCCCACGCTCCCCCGAGGCACCTAGAGAGGAGGGGTGGGCTGGGGGCTAAGGCCTGGGATGCTGGATTCAATTCCTAGCCTGTGTGGCCTTGGCTAGAACCACAGAAGGGACTTCGGCTCAGCGTTGCCATGCCTAGCTTCATGTGCCCTGCTGCCCAGTGGACTCACAGCCCTGAGTTAAGTGCCCAGGCTCCATATACGCTCCAGAGGGAGAGTCAGTTTGGCCAATTGTTAAAGAGGGTAAACGGGATGGCCTGGGTAATTTCAGGCCTGTCAGCCTGACATCGATCCCAGGCAAGATAATGGAGCGGCTGGTACAAGATTAAATTAATAAAGAATTAAAGAAGATAATTTAATTAATGCAAATCAACATGGGTGTATGGAAAATATTTCCCGCCAAGATAATTGCGATCTGTTTTTCGATGAGATTACAAGTTTGGTAGAGAAAGGAAATAGCATTGGCATAATGTATGTAGACTTCTGTAAGGCGCTTGAGTTGGCGCCGCACTCCAGTTTGATCGGAATCCTAGAAGGATACAAAAGTAACGTGGCACACATGAATTGGTTATGAACTGGCTGACAGGTCTCAAAATGTAATTGTAAACTGGGAATCAGCATTGCACTGGTGTGTTTCCAGTGTGGTCCCCGCAGGGATCGGGTCTTGGCCCGACGCGATTTAACATTTTTATCAATGACCTGGAAGAAAACATAAAATCATCACAGATAAAATTTGCAGATGACACAAGAATTGGGTGAGTGGTAAATAATGAAGAGGACAAGTCACTGATACAGAGCGATCTGAATCGCTTGGTAAACTGGGGGGCAATCAAACAGTATGTGTTTTACTATGGCTCATTGTAAATGAATACATCTAGGAACAGGACGGGGAATTCTCTCCTGGGAAGCAGAGACTCTGAAAAGGACCTGGGAGTCCTGGTGGATAATCAGCTGAACAGGAGCTCCCAGTGTGGCGCTGTGGCCAAAAGAGCTCATGTGATCCTGGGATAAATAAACAGAAGAATCTCGAGTGGGAGTATCTGGCACTGGTGTGACCCACTGCTGGGATCCTGGGTCCTGTTCCAGTGCCCACAATGCAAGAAGAATGTTGATAAATTGCAGAGGGTTCAGAGAAGAGTCGTGAGAATGATTAAAGGATTAGAAACCATGTCTTATAGTGATAGGGTGACCAGACAGCAAGTGTGAAAAATCAGGACGGAGGTTGGGGGGTAATAGGAGCCTATATAAGAAAAAGACCCTAAAATCAGGACTGTCCCTATAAAATCTGGTCACCCTACACAGTGAGAGACTCAAGAAGCTCGATCTATTCAGCTTAACAAAGAGAAGGTTGAGGGATGACTTGATTACTGTCTATAGGTATTTCCCTGGGGAACAAATATTTAGTCATTGGCTTTTCAGTCTAGCAGAGAAAGGTCTAACATGATCCAGTGGCTGGAAGTTGAAGGTAGACATTCAGATTGGAAATAAGGCATACACATCACAGTGAGAGTAATTAATCATTGGAACAATTTACCCAGGATGGTGATAGATTCTCCATCACTGACCATTTTTGAACCACGATGGGATGTTTTTCTTCAAAGACCTGCTCTAGGAATGATCTGGGGGCAGTTCTCTGGCCTGTGTCATGCATGGGGATCTGACTAGATGATCACAGAGGTCCCTTCTGGCCTTGAAATCTATGAAGCTAAGAGTGGGGAGCTGCCTAAACCAGCCAATAGGAAATGCTGAGGAGAGGGGTGTGGCCTAAGCCCCACCCCCAAAGGGAATTCGGTATCTATCTCTACTTGGGAACACTTAAATAGTCATTGGAGCAGAGTTTAGACCCTGGGTCTCCCAGTTGGGTGCCCTAACCACTCGGCTAGAGACAGTGGTATAGTCCAAAATCTGAAGGTACTGGAATGCCACTAAAATACTGATTTTCATAAACATGAATTATACAAATTCACATTTTATTTGTCTACTGAATTTCTGGTACAGTAATACTTGGCTAAACCAGGCATGGCTGGAGACAGGCTGGCTGTCCAAAATAACAAGGTATTGGATTTTCTTTTTTTTAATTGTATACACCAGGGGTTGGCAACGTTTGGCACAGGGCTCGCCAGGGTAAGCACCCTGGCAGGCCAGGCAAGTTTATTTACCTGCTGACGCGGCAGGTTCAGCCGATTGCGGCCCCCACTTGCCGCAGTTCGCCGTCCCGGGCCAATGGGGGCGGCGAGAAACCGCGGCCAGCACATCCCTCGCCCGCGCCGCGTCAGCAGATAAATAAACTGGCCCGGCCCGCCAGGGTGCTTACCCTGGCGAGCCACGTGCCAAACGTTGCCGACCCCTGGTATACACGCGCGCACACACACACACACACACACACACACACACACACACACACACACACCTATAGTAGCTATTCAATTCATTTTAACTGTTGAAATCATTGTGCTGAAATGCCATTAATGTGTACACAGCACACTATGTAAAAGATATAAATCTAGACAGTACAGTGATAAAAACCCAATGAATGCGTAGCACGTTTTCTTTTTACTTTAGCCTATAGGCTAATGAAAATACAAAATAAATCATGCTGCTGCACTATAGACATTACTCTATCAGGCGGAAATAATAAAAGTTTATTTTAAATTGAAACTAGCTAGTAGGTTACACAAGTAACACAAAATACATCAAGGCATAACAGGGGCTGTAGTAGCAAAGGCCTGCTGTAATGCATTTATCTAATTTCTACAAGTATTTCCACAAAGTGTCTTTCTCCATCTTGTAATTTATGTGTCTGTGAATCAGAGGGAGAACAAGGATGTCTGAGCCAAGTTCTGGCACAGCTGAGAGGATGCCACATGGAAAATGAAGGGCCACGTAGCTTGCTAAACATGAGCAATGACATATGCGGAATAAGCCGCTTGCTACATTTGCCATTCACAATCATAGTCATGTGGCTAAATCCACGCTCACACTCAGCCGTGCTGCATGAAATCACACGCGTGGAGCTGAGCTGGCACTTCTGACCAGTATAGTCAAGAAAGCCACGCTAGGCATTGACTATTCCTGTCACTGGTAGACCAAATCGGTTGCACAGCTGCCCTACCTCCTTTTCACTTTATCTAAGAATAATGGGTCACTACAAAAAAGTAATTTTCCCTCTGCTGATACTCACACCTTCTTCTTGTTCTTTCTTGGTTTCAGGTGACGGGCAGTAAAGCGTATACAGTTTGTCAAAGAATTCCAAGTGATTTACAGCTCTTACTTCACTTAACGTTTCAGCAGCTGCCAAATCCAACCTGTGATTCACACACTACCTCGCTAGAACATTTGGGTACTTCTTCACAATACAGCTCGCTACGCCAGAGTTCTTCCGAAGCATAACACTAGCACCACCACTCGCAAATACTACAAGAGTAATTGTAATCAGAATTCGATTTATTGAGGCATTTCAGCTCACAATCTACAGTGCCTGAAGCCGTCTGACGTGGAAGTGCAATCAGATCAAGAAACATGAAGTGAGGATAATCATCCTTCAAAGTGACACATTTTAAATAGATTCTAACTGTTGATTCATTGCTCAGAGTAGTTGATTCATCAACAGACATGGCTATCTTTCCATCACTCTCCGGCATCTGAGCGCACATTCGTCATTTGCAAGGCTTTCGGTGCATTGCAGATGAGATAGGGTCTAGCATGTCTGTAGCACTGAATTGTGACAGACCGATACCAATATCTACACCATGCAGTATGTGGAATTCAGTTAAATCGGGATGATCAGAGTAGGGTCTGCCATGTTTAGCAATGTCATATGCCATTCGCTTTACCTGCACAGTTGTGTCAAGTTCTGATTTTGTCATGTTAACCACTTCATCTTCAAAAGTTGAGGTTT
>NW_027052710.1:1413736-1449343 GCF_011386835.1 Chrysemys picta bellii
TCCTCTTCTCTCCGCTGTCTCCCACCCCTTTCGGGGGGACTGGCAGTCTATAGTCCAGCCACTCGCCTCAGTGGCCTGCTGCAGTCACCAGTCTAGTCCCTTGCTCCAGGGGCAAACTGCAGTCTGTGTGGGCCACTTCCCTCGGGGCAAGTCGGGGGCAGCCCTAACATGTTGTCTGCCCTTCCTCCAGGGCCTCAGTCTGGCAGCGGTCAGCCAGAAGCTCCTTCTGCTCTGCTACCCTGCCCAGCACTGCTCTAGCCACGGTGCTCCTAGGCACCCAGCCCTTCTCTCTAGCAGACCAGGGAGAGACTGCCTTTTGCTCTGTTGAGCAGCCCTTTATATATGGCTTCTGCTGGCCCTGATTGGCCGCTGCAACAAGCCACCTCCTGATTGGCTGGCCTCTCTAATGGGAGGGTTCTGCGCAAGCTCCCTCTGGCCTGCTTTAACCCTTCCTCCCTGTGTGGGGCAGCCGCCCCACCACACTAGCGTATTGGCTATGTGGGAGCAGCACAGTATTGACCCTTTGAGCTGCAGTGGGGGCCTGCCCCAAGTCAGTAGGGTGACCAGACGTTCCGATAAAATCGGGACTTTCCCGATATTTAACTCTCTGTCCTGTGTCCCGACCGATGTATGATGGACATGAATCCTGCATGACAGTCGTTGTGGGAACTAGCACCACTGGGAATGCTGGAGGTCCCTCATGCGGTGTGGCTCGGGCCCAGCTGCAAGGCCAGTGTGCAACGGTGGGAGCATTTTCTGCACCTTCTTAAAGGGAGCAGCAGGTCCCACTCCCAAGGGGGCTCCCCACCCCATTTCTCCCAATATTGTAGGGCTGCCAGGCCTCCGGTTGGTGCAGAGCTGGAAGGCTCCCTACTCAGATGGCTAGTGGTAAAATCTCCCTCTGGGTCCTAGGTGCAGGGACGGCCGGGGGGCTGTGCGCACTGCCCCGCCATGAGCACCGGCTCCGCAGCTCCCATTGGCTGGGGACCGCGGCCAATGGGAGATGCTGTGGCGGCACTTGTGGGCGTGGCAATGCACAGAGCCACCTAACCGCCCCTCTGCCTAGAAGCCAGAGGGAAATGTTGCCACTTCTGGGGAGCTGCCTGATGTAAGCACCGCCCGGAGCCCACACCTCTGCCCCAGCCCTGAGCCCCCTCCCACACCCAAATTCTCTCTCGGAGTCAGCACCCCGAACCCCCTTCCTGCGCCCCAACCCCCTGCACCAGCCCTGTGACCCCCTCTTGCGGCGGGGGCCAGAGCAAGGCCGTGCGTCCCCGACTTGCGGCTTGCAGAGGGGGTGGAACCGGCACCGTGTGTCCCCGACCTGCGGCTTGCAGAGGGGGCCGGAGCCGGGGCCATGCACCCCCCTCGCAACTTCCTAGGGTTGTGCACTCCCCTCCCCATACCTCCGGTGTGCCCCCCCCATGTGTCCTGATATTTTACTCTTGAGATCTGGTCACCCTACAGGTCAGTGACTGGCGATGGCCTGCCAACAAGGGGTGGCGGTGGGCTGGGGAGCCCCCTCGGGAGTGGGACCTGCTGCTCCCTTTAAGAAGGTGCAGAAAATGCTCCCACTGTTGCTCACTGGCCTCGCAGCTGGGCCCCAGCCACACCCATGAGGGACATCCGGCATTCCCAGTGGTCTGTCATGCAGGATTCATGCTGCCCCCTGTGCCCTCTCACCCGCCCAAGGAAAGCTAGAATATGGCCCTATATGGCCAATTCCTGCCTGGGAGCGCAAGGGGCTCCGGCTTCCCACCCAGACTAATAACTGGTTAGAACTGGGTCCAGGGAGGGCAAAGTCCAGGAATGAGCCGAGGGTCAGAAGCCAAATGCCAGAGCCGAAGGCGTGGTAAACCACGGGCAGAGCTGGGGATCGAAGCCAGAAATTTGAAGCTGGAAGGGAGCAGTGGTGAAAGAATGGCTGTAGTCCCGGAGGAGGAGTATTGTGGGCCTTTATAATCGCCTGTGCCCTGTGCCCTGTTCCCAGCTAATCCCCATTAGCCTGTGTCTACCAGAGGGGTTATTTTAATTCTCAGGCTCCCGTGGGGCATTGCTGGTGGGCGGCTTTTGAAACCCCTCGGTGGCCCAAGGATGAGCAGAAGGGCCGGGGTGTGTGTATGTGTGAGCTCTGCGGTTTCTCAGTCTGATCCTTACCCAGTCTGCCCTGTGCTCCATTGTCTTTAGAGACGAGCCTCTCCTAGCTCCAGATATTGGTTCAGGGGCGAGGCTATTTGCAGCTGCTCTGGCCAATGAAAGCTGGTTTGGGGGTGGGGGGGTGAGCGGGGTGCAGGCATTGGAAGCTGAAGGTGAATTGGCAGGACAAAGGAGGGGATTTAGAAATAAACTGTAATAATGAGGCCAATGGTGTCCAATGGGACAGCGAGGCAGGATTGCAACACTGTGCAGGAACAGTACAGACAGGTTCCCAAACACCGGCCTGGGCCATGGAAGGTCCTGATACCAATACAGAGCTAGGACTGGGGTTTCAGCGTGTTGGCGGGGGGAGGCTGTCCAACTCCCCTGCAAACCGTGCTGGGCACTTGGAAATCTGTAGCGCATTATCTGCTGAGACCCAGACAGACACTAATGACTCTGCCCTGGGGGGTGGAGGTTGAGAGCTTTATCCCCATTTTCAATCAGATTGTGGATCACAGCCCTTGGAATGATACTAAACCTCCCTTCCCCAGCCAGAAGGGCGCAGCCAGACTCTGGCACGCCCCGCTCTGTGCACGAACGGGTGCCTGCGTATGCAGAAGTGGGGAGTCGCATCTCTGGAGCGTGACCCTATCTGGGAGTTTCTGGCTCCCTGGAAGGCAGAGGGGTTTGAAAAGCCGCCTTTGGCATGGGAAGGAAGGGGGTGCGATGGCCAGAGGTTCTACCCTCCGCCTTAGCCCATGGATGCACAAAGTCAAAATTCGCCCAGTCAATGGCTCATCGGGCTGCGATCAAGGCAGGTCAGTTTCACGGCTATGGCAAGAGAACCATGTGGCCAGCATCCCGTCCAACTGCCCTGCCCCGCCCCAATGGATCAGGAACCTGGTACGCAGCTGGGTGAACTGGAGGTGGCCTTTCAGGATGAGATCAAGCGAGACTCGAACCCCTGACCTTCACGACTTGCAGTTGAGCATTCAGACCCTGCACCTCAGTCCATGGCTCCACCCTGACCCAGAATTCACAGGGATCTTTGGGGTATCCCTGGCTTCTACTGTGCTACATGGCCCCACCAGTTCCTGTGGATCCTGGGGCCGCACAGCTATGGAGGTGCTTATATGGCCCTCCTGACTGTGGCCTCCCAAGAACGCTGCTCCCAGGACCTGCCTGCGCGTGGCTGCTATGTGGAGTGGGAGCTTCAGCACCAAGGGAGGAGGAGCCCATGGTTCTGGTTCGGACCAGGCTGTTAACCCCTTATGCCCACTGGTGAGCAGTTCCTTGTGAGAGTCGGTGCTGGAGCCGGGGCTCCCTGAGGGGAGGAAGGGGCTTTGCAGACTGGCCCTGTAGGGAGGATCTGTCAGGCTGGAACGTCTGGATGGGACAGCACCGAAGCTGCTCCAGGACCAGCTTGGAAAGTCCACACCTGTGGAATTGAGTTTTCAATGCATGGGGGAGGGGAATTCCAGCGCCATCTGCAGAAATGCAGCAAAACCCTTAACAACAGCAACAAAAACCCCCAACACCTCCTGATCCCAGATCAAAGAGCCCAGCCTGCAAAAGCAACAGGGAGAGAGACGGGTTTGTTACATGTGTTGACGTCACTAGGCCTCACCCTAGGTAACTCGGGAGGGTGGAAGGCCACAAAGTGTCAATGAAGCCTTCCTGCACTAGGCCTAAGTGAACCAAACTCTATCCTTCCATGTTTAAACTCTAATCAACCTCAAAAGCCGGGTGCAATTGGAATATGTAAGCAACCAGTTATCTGTGTGCAACCCCCTGCTCAAGCAGTAATAATGAGGCCTGCATGTTTCTGGCTGAAGGAAAAAAGGACAAGATAACGGTTTAAAGAAGTTACTAACAAGCTAGGCTTATAGCTGCCAAGAATGACTTAACTATTACCAGGGATGGGAGGGGTAGAGGGAGGAAGGGGGGGAGAAAGGGAGGGCTAGAGGGGAAAGGGGGGGGGTGAGGCTTAACTGCAAAATGTATAAAAGAAGAAAAACTGTTCCTGTTAATGTGCTTGATTTGAGACTTGCCAGTCTCCTTGCACCGCTTTGGGATCCCAAATAAACTTCGTTTGCTTCTCCCCCTGGTGTGTTTATTGGCGCGAAGCACACCGGGCAACGAACCCCGCTGTTGCTTTGCCTCGGGCACTCTGTGCTGGCAACACATGGATGCACTTTACGCATCAAAGCAAAATCCAGCTAAGACAGTGGCGCTTTCTTGAATGGCTGCTGGTTCAAGGCGCAGACCTGCCAGCGCGGTGTGCTGGGGTGTTCTTGTATTACCTACGTATGACAGGCAGTGATGTGGCCAGCTTCTGGTCATGTAGCTGAACTGGCCCTGTTGGCTCCCCAGCTTGCTGCTTATCCAGATGCCTTTTTAATCTCCGCTCGTGATAACGCAAGCAAAAAAACCCTCCTTCCCATTTAAAATGCCCAAGGGCTGGACTGCCTGCTGTTCTGCTGCAAGAGATGGAGCCAGGCCTGTCCTGGAAACTTGAGGGCAGAAGGGCAAGCAAACCATGGGGTTTAGGCCCCTTTTTTGATTCCTCTAATGACGTGCAGTAGGAGGAAGGCCTATAAGCTGCTATTTTTGTTTTTATTGACTGATTTCCTACTTCTTTTACCGCTGAGAGTCAGGTTGTCTCTCTTCCCTGGACAGCTCTGTGTATGACCGCAGAACGACTAGGTTTATGATATCACAAGTCCCAAGGTCCCGCTGGTCATCATCAGCGAACTGTCAGGAGCCTGCTCTCAGAACAGGGCTGGCGGTGCGGCCGATGGTGGACAGACTCCAGGCCCCACTGGGCTCATGGGAGCAGACCCAGGCTCCCTCTCCCATGGCCAGGCCGGCCCTCCAGGCTTGTTTGTGTCAATAGAGGACGCCTCAGGTCCAGGAAGCAGATCCACATGGGGCTGGTGTGATGGAGCCCACTGAGTGCTGCTGTTTCTTTGTGTGCCCTGGGTTTGATGTGTGTGTGTGGGGGGGGGGGGGGGAGTCTGGGGAGGCCGGGCAGGGGATTTGGCCCTCCCAGAGCTGCTTTGGGGTAGGGGAGTTCTTCACAAAAGCATCTGTGCTGCATTTCAAAGAACTCTTCAAATATTAAAAAAAAAAAAACTACCCCCAAAGTGCGTAGCCCAGCATTTCCTGCAGCAGCTGAGCGTGCCCGAGAAGGGCCAGGAAATGGAGCTTGTGAAATTGGGGAAGGAAGTCGAGACAGATTTCAAGTTTATTTAAACCCTGCAACCTCCAGACCCCAGGCGCTCTTCTAAACACACCGCTGAAACACGCAGCCTTCCCCTAACCGGGCTGCTGAATCGCTCGTGGCCAGGCCGAGCGCCTGTTATCCCCACAGCTGCTGGGGCTGCTCCCCTCTGCCCTGTCAGGTGGGAAGGGTGCACACTCCCTAGAGCCACAGGGGCTGGCTCTGGTGTGAATTTGGCACTAGCTTTGCAGGTGGGGTGGAGAGACACGTGTAGCCAGAGAGAACAGCCTGGGGCTTGTGTGAGTGTATAGAATCATAGAAGATTAAGGTTGGAAGAGATCTCAGGAGGTCTCTAGTCCAACCCCCTGCTCAAAGCAGAACCGACCCCAACTAAATCATCCCAGCCAGGGCTTTGTCAAGCCGGGCCTTAAAAATGTCTAAGGAAGGAGATTCCACCACCTCCCTAGGGAACCCATTCCAGTGCTTCACCACCCTCCTAGTGAAATCGTTTTTCCTAATATCCAACCTAGACCTCCCCCACTGCAACTTGAGACCATTACTCCTTGTTCTGTCATCTGCCACCACTGAGAACATCCTCGCTCCATCCTCTTTGGAACCCCCCTTCAGGTAGTTGAAGGCTGCTATCAAATTCCCCCTCACTCTTCTCTTCTGCAGACTAAATAACCCCAGTTCCCTCAGCCTGTCCTCATAAATCATGTGCCCCAGCACCCTGATCATTTTCGTTGCCCTCCGCTGGACTCTCTCCAATATGTCCACATCCTTTCTGTAGTGGGGGGCTGAAAACTGGATGCAATACTCTAGATGTGACCTCACCAGTGCCGAATAGAGGGGAATAATCACTTCCCTCGATCTGCTGGCAGTGCTCCTACGAATGCAGCCCAATATGCTGTTAGCCTTCTTGGCAACAAGGGCACACTGCTGATTCATATCCAGCTTCTCGTCCACTGTAACCCCTAGGTCCTTTTCTGCAGAACTGCTGCCTAGCCCCACGATCCCTAGTCTGTAGCAGTGCATGCGATTCTTCCGTTCTAAGTGCAGGACTCTGCACTTGTCTTTGTTGAACCTCATCAGATTTCTTTTGGCCCAATCCATCTAGGTCACTCTGGACCCTATACCTACCCTCCAGCGTATCTACTTCTCCCCTCCCCCCCAGTTTAGTGTCATCTGGGAACTTGCTGAGGGTGCAGTCCATCCCATCATCCAGATCATTAATGAAGATATTGAACAAAACTGGCCGTAGGACTGACCCCTGGGGCACTCCACTTGATACTGGCTGCCAACTAGACATGGAGCCATTGATCACTATCCATTGAGCCCAATGATCTAGCCAGCTTTCTATCCACCTTATAGTCCATTCATCCAGCTCATACTTCTTTAACGTGCCGGCAAGAATACTGTGGGAGACTGTATCAAAAGCTTTGCTAAAGTCAAGCTATATCACATCCACCGCTTTCCCCATATCCACAGAGCCAGTTATCTCCTCATAGAAGGCAATTAGGTTAGTCAGGCATGACTTGCCCTTGGTGAATCCATGCTGACTGTTCCTGATCACTTTCCTCTCCTCTAAGTGCTTCAAAATGGATTCCTTGAGGACCTGCTCCATGATTTTTCCAGGGACTGAGGTGAGGCTGTAGTTCCCCGGATCATCCTCCTTCCCTTTTTTTAAAGATGGGCTCTATATTTGCCTTTTTCCAATCTTCCAGGATCTCCCCCGATCGCCACAGTTTTTTAAAGATAATGGCCAATGGCTCTGCAATCACATCAGCCAACTTCCTCAGCACCCTCGGATGCATTAGATCTGGACCCATGGACTTGTGCACGTCCAGCTTTTCTAAATAGTCCTTAACCTGTTTTTTCACCACTGAAGGCTGCTCACCTCCTCCCCATACCGTGCTGCCCAATGCAGCAGTCTGGGAGCTGATCTTGTCTGTGAAGACTGAGGCAAAAAAAGCATTGAGTACTTCAGCTTTTTCCACATCCTCTGTCACTAGGTTGCCTCCCCCATTCAGTAAGGGTCCCACACTTTTCCTGACCACCTTCTTGTTGCTAACATATCTGTAGAAACCCTTCTTGTTCCCCTTCACGTCCCTTGCTAGCTGAAACTCCAATTGTGCTTTGGCCTTCCTGATTACACCCCTGCATGCTCGAGCAATATTTTTATACTCCTCCTTAGTCATCTGTCCGAGTTTCCACTTCTTGTAAGTTTCCTTTTTGTGTTTAAGCTCACCAAAGATTTCTCTGTTAAGCCAAGCTGGTCGCCTGCCATATTTGCTATTCTTTCTGCACATCGGGACGGTTTGTTCCTGTGCCCTCAATAAGGTTTCTTTAAAATACAGCCAGATCTCCTGGACTCCTTGCCCCCTCATATTAGCCTCCCAGGGGATCCTGCCCATCAGCTCCCTGAGGGAGTCAAAGTCTGCTTTTCTGAAGTCCAGGGTCCGTATTCTGCTGCTCTCCTTTCTTCCTTGTGTCAGGATCCTGAACTCGACCATCTCATGGTCACTGCCTTCCAGGTTCCCATCCACTTTTGCTTCCCCTACTAATTCTTCCCTGTTTGTGAGCAGCAGGTCAAGAGGAGCTCTGCCCCTAGTTGGTTCCTCCAGTACTTGCACCAGGAAGTTGTCCCCAACACCCTATAAAAACTCCCTGGATTGTCTGTGCACCGCTGTATTGTCCTCCCAGCAGATGTCAGGGTGATTGAAGTCCCCATGAGAACCAGGGAAACTTGTGATCTGGAAACTTCCGTTAGTTGTCCGAAGAAAGCTTGGTCTGGTGGTCTATAGCAGACGCCCACCACGACATCACCCTTGTTGCTCTCGCCTCTAAACTTAAGCCTGTTGAGAGTCTTTGGGTTTTCTCCATTTTCATACTGGAGCTCTGAGCAATCCTACTGCTCTCTTACATACAGTGCAACGCCTCCACCTTTTCTCCCTAGCCTGTCCTTCCTGAACAGTTTATACCCATCCATGACAGTGCTCCAGTCACATGAGTTACCCCACCAAGTCTCTATTATTCCAATCACATCATAGTTCCTTGACTGTGCCAGGACTTCCAATTCTTCCTGCTTCTTTCCCAGGCTTCTTGCGTTCGTGTACAGGCACCTAAGATTACTAGCCAATTGCCCTGCTTTCTCAGTATGAATCAGGAGGCCTCCCCGTTGCACCCTCCTCCCAGTATCCCACTTCCCCACTTATCTCAGGGCTTAGGTCTCCATACTCCGGTGAACCTAGTATAAAACCCTCCTCACTAGGTTAGCAAGCCTGCCTGCAAAGATGCTCTTCCCTCTCTTTGTTAGGTGGATCCCATCTCTTCTTAGCAATCCTTCTTCCTGGAACAACATCCCAGGGTCGAAGAATCCAAAGCCCTCTCTCCGACACCACCTGCGTAACTACGCATTTACCTCCACAATTCGATCGTCCCTACCTGGTCCTTTTCCTCCAACAGAGTACATGCCAATTGCAGCCCGTCCTGCTGGCCTTGGGTGATGCTGAGCAAAAGCCAGGGCTGTGCTAAGAACATATGTCCCCTTGGAGCAGGGTTGCTGGGAGAAGGGAGCAGAAACACTGCCAGGCCTGCCCAGGATGGGGCATTGGCATCTCTGCTGTCACAGGTGGTGCTAACGTTACCAGCAGAGATCGGCTGTGAGGGGCAGGGGGAGAGGATTAGGGTTTGGGCTTGGCTGTCTGTGCTGTCTGAGATCTCCTAGGAGGCTGGCTGGCAAACCAAAGAGGTTCTGGGCTTTTCAAGGCAGCAGGGGAGGAGTTGAATCCAATTCCAGCTGCACTTACTGCCATTCTGGTGCAGGTGGCGGAATGAGAATTGGCCAACTGCTATGATAAAAGGACCCTGCCACCGGGTGCCCCCAGGGCAGAGAAGATGACTTGGGATTGTGTGGGAGATGCCAGGCCAGGATCTTGGTCTTTGTACTCATTGTAGATGTTGGCATCTAGCATTTGTTTGGTTTGTTATAGGGGGAAAAAAATTGAAACAGTTGAATAAATATTTTTTTTAAAGGAAGATACCAGACCAGTATGAACATGGACACCAGTGATGATCCCAGGATTTTTAAACTGGGAGCAGTGGTGGAAACTGGCTTCTGAGTGGGTGATAACCCTTAGAGGATCCTAGCACTGGCATGTGTGGGCAAAGCCTCTTTCTGCGCGGATTCTCGTAACCCTGGCCAAGGGGCGGCAGGCTGGGATCCCTGCTTCAGAGCCGGCTCTGGTGCGTTACCAATGGAAAGTACCTGTACCTGGGGAGGGCTGTGGAAGTGCAGGGTGGGTGCTGACGAGAGCCCAAGGAGATGACCATGGTGGGAGGCCCTAGTGACCAAGGGATGCGGCCCTGCAGTGGCCACAGGCGAGAGCTGAAACCTGCAGGCAGGCTGCCCATGTTGCAAATCCTCCAGTTGGGGAGCATCCCAAAGCCCCTAGCTGGCCCCTGGGCCATGACATGGGGCAACATCTGCCGCCTCTTTAATTGTCACTAGAACTCTGGTGGGTCTCGCCGTCCGTAGGAATGCCTGACTGTTGTGAATCCCGCTATGTTTTGGGGCTCAGTGAAATCTTGTGGCAGTGAGTTCCACAGGCTGTGTCCGTCCACAGGCCGTGTGTGTGTGTGTGTGAAAAATATGTATTTCCATCTCTTTGAAACATGCTGCTTTTTCATCTTATTGACTGTCCCCTTGTCCTTCCACTAGGAGAGGGGCTGAATAGCAGGGGCTGACCAGCCTTCTGTGCCCCATTTGTTGTTATGGACACTGGCCTCACGTCCCCTCTCTACGCTCACCAGCCCCAGTCCCTCAGATGAGCGGCTCTTGTGGCCTGTCTCTGAACCCCATCTCCCTCCGCTCTGCCCCCTTGAAGATGGGCTGACCAGACCTGAGCCCATGGCTCTAGGGCCCAGAGCTGCATTGTGACCCTCACTGCTAGACTGGCTGAGGGCTATCTCTGCAGCCCTGCTCCCTACACGGAAGGGAATTCAGTGCAGCCGCAGCTAATCTGCTGCCCCCCCTGCCTCCTCCATTTGGGGTCCCTAGTGGGCTTAGTGTCCTGCTGCTTTGATCCCCGTTTGGCTCTGCGGTGTGGGGAAGGTACAGAATCCTGTGGGGAGGAAGCTTTCCCACGCTAATTAGCTGATTATTTACTCAAATTACAAGTAGAATTAGCTGCTCAGGGAGCTGCTGGGGAGGTGGCAGCTGCCTTAGATGGGAATCTGAATGGGCGGGGGGGTTGCGTCAGGTGGGTCTCTGGGAGCTGGGGCAGGTGGGACGTCACGTCTGCGCTTGGAGAAGTTCACGGCAGCTCGGTTTATCCCCCAGGTGCAGGGGATGGAGCAGGGTGCTCGGGAATTGTCGGGCTGGCCCTGGTCGCACACGCTCCATTGCCGGTCCGTATTCTAAACCCTGGGGAATGGTTTGCGGGCTGTGGGGAGAGATAGATGGGGAAGCTCCCCAGCCCTTAAGGGAAGAGAACAACGAATGGCTTTTTGTACCCTCATGGGTGTAACTGACTTCAGGCTAACCCCAGGAGTGTCTCTAACCCTCGGGTTTCAAGTCCTTCGGTGCCTGGAGCCAGGGGTTCATATTACACCCTCTCCCGCCTCCTACAGCCAGCCTGGATCCAGCACGTTCCTAGTATTAACCCTTGACCGAGTGCTCCTTGGGGTGGGGCTCTCATGGCCCTTCCTGGGGTGGGAGTGTGTCTTGAAGGCCACGTGGCTGGCACGGAGGGTCTTCCAGAGGCAGGCGTAAAAGCCCCTGTTCAATGGGGCCTCCATCTAAATAGGGATGGGTGGCCCAGAGGTTAAGGTGCTTGCCTGGCACTTAGAAGAACTGCATTCAATTCCCTGCTCTGCCACAGACTCTGTGTGTGACCTTGGGCAAGTCACGTGGCCTCTCTATGGCTTTGTTCCCTGTCCATACCATGGGGGTGAGGTAAACATGTTCCGTGAGGCATACAATGATGGAGGAGGGGCATATAAATACCTTAGATGATCCAATAGCCTTTTTAGTGCTACCTAAAATAGTCTTCAGCATCCTGATCCAAGCTGGACCCAAGACTCCTTCGGTCTTGTGAGCAGCCCATTTGCTGCATCTGAAGAAGAATCAGTGTCTTGTGATTTGGGATCCAAGCCGGACCAGAACAGTGGGCGCTGGGTCGGCTCTCTGAACCGGTGGGAAGGGGTCGTCCCTGATCTGATGGGCCTCTTTGGTCTGGTTCCCTGTCAGTGGGGTTTATGTGGCCTCCTGCCCTTGGCCAGGTTAGATACAAAGTCCTAACGGGCTGACGTCCGTTGTCACTGCAGCCTTAGGAAGTCAGGCAGTCCTGCTGCGGCTCTGGGCAGTGCCCTCTCAGGATGGGGTGAGTGAGGCTGAAAACAGGGTGCCTGCAGCCTGGCAGGGCCAGCGCTAATATAGGATGAAAAAGTGTGTGTTATTGGCTCTGGAAATGAATGTGACGTCCCATCTGGTCTGCCCCCTCCAGACTCACTGTGAGCCTCTCGGGTTCTGCCCTCCCAAGCCTGGGGGAGCTGCAGCCAGGCTCCCTGTATTGGGGGGCACATCCCGTTAATCACAGGATGGGAGCGGGGAGGAGAGAATAGAGCCAGCCCGAGCTGCGTCTGTAGCACCCCTGACTGGCTACTCTTCCCCAGGGGGCGTGATTCCCCCTAGGCAGGCTGAACTGTAGCCCCTCAGCAACTGGCTCGAGCTGTGGTCCCAGGTTCTCAGCCCGGCGTGGTGTGAGCCCTGCGCATGGCAGAACGGGAGTTCCTCCCACCCCTACCCCCATCTTCCTCCTGGGGCAGAGAGGAGGGGATGTGCTGTGATGCTCTTCACACTACAAAACCACTGGGGATGGGGGTGCAGATGGGGGAGGGGGAGGTGACATGGGCTGGGGAGGGGGATGAGGAGACCGAGCTAGACAGGCTGGAAGGAAAATGCGGGAAACTCAGTAAAAGCTCCTTGGAAAAGGTAACTGTTCCAGCCAATGGCAGGGGCCCCAGGGCCTGGGATCCCACCTGCAGAGATGGGGGATGGGTGGGAGGTCACTGCCTCTCCTGGCCTAGCGTTGGCTCCAGCGGGGAAAGTGAACCCCGATGCTCTCAACCGCCCTGCAGGGCTAGGGGCTTCTGACTATTTCATCTTGCAAGCAGCTGCAATCCCCTCATCCCTGCTCTCTTCCCCCCCGCTGGCTCAGACCTCTTTGAATCTGGGTTGGCCGGTGCATCCCCCACAGCCACGCACATGAGATAGGGCAGAGGGAGGTAAACAGGCGTGATGGGGTGAATGGCTGCAGGAGATTCAGGGAGAAGGGCGGGGGCTCTGCAGGAGATAGCAGTGCCCTCTCTCTGCAGCTGTCCGGTCTCCTGCTCAGGACTGTTGGCCCAGGGGGTTGGGTGTGGTGGCTGCAGGTTTGCAGGGAGCTCAGTAGTGTGAAGGATCAGCTGGGCCAGTTTCTCTCTAGGCAGGATTCAGGCCTGGGATGGGCACAGGGGAAACGAGCTGTGATATCTCTGCATTGTCCCAGGGGGTCTCTGGCCACTGTGCGCCCTGCCAGCTGGCTTCTGTTCAGAAGAGTTGCTGGACAGGAGGCGGCAGGTCAGAAACGCCCAGAGCTAGAACAAGAGTGGGGCTGTGGGTCGGCGCTGAGTGGAGGAGGAGCGTTAGCCAAGGCTTTGCTCTGCTCCAGCCACGGCTGTTTGGCTTTGCATTTTCATGAGCAATAAAGTTCACCCAGTGTCTATTCCCCTAACTCCAAACCACTGTAAAGAGACCGGAGCTCCAGTTCCCTGGGGGCTGGAACCACTGCAATCTCCACCTTAGGAGGTAGCAAACCTTGCGTGGCTGAGGGCTGGAGTCTGGAGTGGTGTGACCTCCTAGAGCAGAAACGTTGAGAAACTGCAGATCCCATGGGGGCCTGAAGAGCGAGTGTTCGGGGGTCTGGCCATATGCAGCTGCAGCCTCCCCTTTTAGGTACATGGATATAGCAAGGGGAGACCTGTCCTGGTAGCGAAGCTGCAGGGGAGTCTGATGGGAATTGTTGCCTGATGCCATCTGACCCAGACTAGACAGGGACAACTAGACCAGTCAGTTTCTCTTTCGTAGCTAGTCAGTTTCACTTCCGGGTTCCCATGCCCTAGCAGAGCGCTGTGGTGTGTTTAGTGTCCATTGCTGCAGAGAAGCGGTTCAAATCAGCCGCTTAAAACGGTCATAAGAACTCACCAGGGCGGGTGCAGCGTCGAGTCACCCACCCTTTCCGCTGCCGGCTAGGAGGGAGTCAGGTGACTCGTTCCGGTGCAGTGCAATGATGGTGGAAGAATAAAGAGCATTTGACGTGCTCAGTAAAAAGGCACTTGTCCTAGATGTATGGCTGAGCTGGAGTTTTACAAAGCTGGCTTCTATCAGCCACATTGATCGACGTATTTCACGTCAGTTAGAAAAAATCTCTCGTTGGTATTGGGTTTTGCTAAACCTACATTTTGGGGCTAAAATACCTGACAGTGCCCCCTTTGATTTAAACAAGCTAGAATATTCCATGGTCTGGGAGCCTCTTCCCAGGAGTGACAGGCGTCCTTCGCTGGCTGTGCGATGCATACATTCAAAAGTGATTTAGGGGCTCATTGAAAGTCAGTGGGATTTAGGCATCTAAGTCCCTTTGGTGCTTTTGAAAATGTTACCCACTGTATCTAGCCCATGTGGCCATGCCTCCAAGTTCTCTAGACTCGCTCTTTCCTGGTGCATTTACAGCATAAAGTGGGGCAGGTGCTGTTTGCAATGCTCCGTCTCCGCACTATGAATATCCCCCGCCCCATCTCTGTAGCCAGCACCTCCAGCTCCAAAGCACAGACCGTTACCCCGACGCTTCCGAAGTAACTTCAGTAACTGATAGCAGTAGTAGACTCTTATCCTCTATGAGGACCAACCAGTAGAGGGGACAAAACACACTTCGCTATTCCTATTTGGTGCCTTTCAGCCTTGCACAAGAAGAACCAGGTAATTTCCATTTGAATAACCTTAATTTTATACTAAGGACAAAAGAGAGTTCTGCATATGAGAGAGGTGTGTGTTATCCTCCTCCTTTTCCTGGGCTTGGATCTCGCCTGGAAAAGGAGCCCCTCCCCCCCCCCCCCCATGGAGACCAGTGCTATTCCATGGGCTGCACCCTGCAAGGTGGAAAACGGGGATCAGGGGAGATTTTAAGGCTACAGGACTGGGCTGTGGCAGTTCTGACAGTGTCGTCCTGGCGGTTAGGAATGTTAATTATGGTCAAGCAGCATAATTTGGTGGAGGTTGCAGGAGAAAATGACAGAAGGCAAAACTCTAAGAAAATACCACCCTGCTCAAAATAAGAATCTGACACATCTGTTGTGGGGGGGAGGGCACTTTTCCCAGTGGACCCTGGTGCTAATTGAAAAGTAGGCAAGCTCCTTGTTTTGCCCAGCCCTTCCCCCACTTGTCAGGCAGGCCCTTTTGGTCCCGGAGGGGATATCCCCTACCAGAGGCTGTCAAAATACGACCGTGTTGTTAGATTAAACAGCCGAGAGGCTTGGGACCTGCCTGATTGCAATGGGAGGTCACGCAGGACTAGGCTGCAGAGGTCTCCCTGTTGGGAGGTGCGCAGTGGGGGGAGAACTGTGTGCAGCTGGGCATATTAATGGATCTAAAGGCAGAAGATGCCTGGGATTATTTTAAATTAAAGCTGCATGAGCTGTCGGAGGCCTGTATCCCGAAAAAGGAAAAAAGGTTAGTGAGCAAGAGATTTAGACCGAGCTGGATGAGCGACCGTCTCAAAGGGGCGATTAGGAAAAAACAGAAAAGCGTACACAGAGTGGAAGAGGGGAGGGATCAGTAAGGAAACTTACCTTAGTGAGGTCAGAGCATGTAGAGATGGAGTGAGAAAGGCCAAAGGCCGTGTAGAGTTGGACCTTGCGAGGGGAATTAAAAGCAATAGTAAGAGGTTTTACAGCCACATAAATAGGAAGAAAGCAAAGAAAGAAGAAGTGGGACCGCTGAAGACTATAGCTGGAGTGGAGATTAAGGATAATCTAGGCATGGCGCAATATCTAAATGAATATTTTGCATCGGTGTTCAATGAGGCCAATGAAGAGATTAGGAATATTAGCAGCGTGACAGAGGGGGATACAGGAGGGGGGATTACCGTATCCGAGGTAGAAACCAAACTTGAACACCTTAACGGGACTAAGTCGGGCGGACCGGATGATCTTCATCCAAGAATATTGAAGGAACTGGCGCGAGAAATAGCAGGCCCCTTAGCGATAATTTTTAATGAATCTTTAAACTCGGGGGTGGTACCATTGGACTGGAGAATAGCTAATGTGGTTCCTATTTTCAAGAAAGGGAAAAAAGGTGACCCGGGTAACTACAGGCCTGTCAGTTTAACATCTGTAGTGTGCAAGGTCCTGGAGAAAATTCTGAAGGAGAAAGTAGTTAAGGACCTTGAGGTCAATGGCAATTGCGACAAATTACAACATGGTTTTACCAAAGGCAGATCGTGCCAAACCAATCTGATCTCCTTCTTTGAGAAAGTAACGGACCTATTAGATAAGGGAAATGCGGTGGACCTAATATACCTTGATTTCAGTAAAGCGTTTGATACTGTACCGCACAAGCAATTATTGGTTAAATTGGAAAAGATGGGGATCGATATGAAAATCCAGAGGTGGATAAGGAACTGGTTAATGGGGAGACTGCAGCGGGTCGTATTGAAGGGTGAACTATCAGGTTGGAGGGAGGTCACCAGTGGAGTTCCTCAAGGTTCGGTTTTGGGACCCATTTTATTTAATCTATTTATTACTGACCTCGGAACCAACTGTAGGAGTGGGCTGATAAAGTTTGCGGATGACACAAAGCTGGGAGGTATTGCCAATTCGGAGGAGGATCGGGATATTCTGCAGGGAGACTTGAATGACCTTGTGAATTGGAGTAACAGAAATAGGATGAAATTTAATAGTGAAAAGTGTAAGGTGATGCATTTAGGGATGGCTAACAACAATTTTAGTTACAAGCTGGGGACGCATCGGTTAGAAGTAACGGAGGAGGAGAAAGACCTTGGAGTCCTGGTAGACCGCAGGATGACTATGAGTCGACAATGTGACGTGGCGGTGAAAAAAGCCAATGCGGTCTTGGGATGCATTAGGTGAGGTATATCTAGTAGGGATAAGGAGGTGCTGCTTCCGTTGTACAAGGCACTGGTGAGAGCTCATTTGGAGTACTGTGTGCAGTTCTGGTCTCCCATGTTTAAAAAAGATGAACTCAAACTGGAACGGGTGCAGAGAAGGGCCACTAGGATGATCAGAGGAATGGAAAACCTGTCGTATGAAAGGAGACTAGAGGAGCTCGGGTTGTTTAGCCTGACCAAACGAAGGCTGAGGGGGGATATGATTGCTCTCTTTAAATATATCAGAGGGATAATGTAGTGAGTCGGTGTGGCTCCCCTCCTGCCCAGAAGAAGGAGCCCACGTGCAGGCACCAGAGTGGGTGGAGCCACCGCCGCCTGTCCCCGTCCCCCGGAAGTCAAGGGGCGGGACAGGAAGTATAAAGGCCGGCCGCCAGAGCTCAGTCAGCGGCCAGCCACCACAGGGAGCAGACGTGCGGCCGGGAGCTCCCGGCCTGGAGACCTCCGAGGCCCGAGCCCTAACTGGCCAGAGCTACCCCGGGCCTGCTACGAGGAGGAGCTGCTGGAGCCCGTCCGCTCCCGTCGCTGGGAGGAACCCTGGGAGCCCCCGCCCACTAACCCTGAGGGCGAGACTGCACCCGAACCCCTCCGCCCCTGCTGCTACCCGGAGGAGCTGCCCGAGTGCAGTTGGCCTGATTTCCCGGTGGAGCTACCGGACCTGCCACCGAGCCCTGGCCGAGAGGAGCCCATGCAGATGGACTGGCCCGAGCCCGGTGCGACGAACGAGGTAGACTCTGAGGGGGAACGTGGAAGTAGCCCGGGGATAGCCGACCCCGGTCCGGCTGCAACCGAGTGTGAGCCAATGTCAGTGTGTTGCGGTCTGGATACCCCACTGACCAGCAGCGGCAGTAACCGCTGCTAGGGCCCCGGGCTGGAATGCAGTGGAGTGGGTGGGCCTGCGTTCCCCCCTGCCACCCCCCCGCTCATGGGTGGCAGGCTTCCCCCTCACCCAACGCTCGGCTGTAGTAGCCTAGGCATACCTGAACTGTTTGCTCGCTCAGCCCCTGCAACCAAGGGCCTGAGCTTTAACTGTGTTTGCCCCGCCCTGATCCAGGGCCTGGGCTCCTTACCTGTTGCTTGCTCAGCCCCTGCACCAGAGGGCCTGAGGCTTGATCTAACTGCTGTCTGCTCAGCCCCTGCACCAGAGGGTCTGAGCCCTGAATTCACTGTTGTCGGCTCCGCCCCTGCACCAGAGGGCCTGAGCCTGGAACTGACTGCTGTCGGCTCAGTCCCTGCACCAGAGGGCCTGAGCCCTGAATTAACTGTTGACGGCTCAGCCCCTGCACCAGGGGGCCTGAGCCCCGAACTCCCGGTTGTCTGCTCAGCCCCTGCCTGAGGGCCTGAGCCCTGAGCTAGCTGTCAGCTTTGCTCCGCCCCTGCACCAGAGGGCCGGAGCTTCTGGACTAACGGACTGCTTGTTCCCCCAGTAGTGAGTCGGTGTGGCTCCCCTCCTGCCCGGAAGGGTCGAGCCCCGGCACGGACCTATTACAGATAAATACCAGGGAGGGAGAGGAATTATTCCAGCTCAGTACTAATGTGGACACGAGAACGAATGGATATAAACTGGCCGTGGGGAAGTTTAGGCTTGAAATTAGACGAAGGTTCCTGACCCTCAGAGGGGTGAAATATTGGAACAGCCTTCCGAGGGAAACGGTGGGGGCGAAGGACCTGCCTGGTTTTAAGATTAAGCTAGATAAGTTTATGGAGGGAATGGTTTAATGGGATAACATGATTCTAGTCAAAGGAACAGCGTGCCATCGCTGGTAAATAGTATAATGGCCAATGAGGGTCTGGCTGGAGACTCTTGCCTACGTGCTCGGGGTTTTACTGATCGCCATATTTGGGGTCGGGAAGGAATTTTCCTCCAGGGTAGATTGGCAGAGGCCCTGGAGGTTTTTCGCCTTCCCCCGCAGCATGGGGCAGGGATCGCTAGCTGGAGGATTCTCTGCTAATTGAAGTCTCTAAACCACAGGATTCGGGGGCTTCAACAGCAGAGTCAAGAGAAAGGGTAGGGACGGCTTTGTGGCCTGCATCATGCGGGAGGTCAGACTAGATGATCATAATCGTCCCTTCTGACCTTAAAGTCTATGAGTCTGAGTCTGAGTTTCTGCCTATGTTAAGTGCTAGCAGGTTTCCCCCTAGCCACAGTTTCAGTTGGAGGTTAAGCATGTGACCCTGCCATACCCTGGTGATTCTCTTAGCAAGCGCGTGGCTCGCGCTCTGCAGGTGCTGGGGGTCGCTTTCCCGGAACAGCTCATTTTCCACGACTCAAATGGGTTGGCTATGTGGGCGCTCGGCCCATTGAGCAGATCTGCCGCTGTCTGTCGGGCTTCCCTTCTGCACACAGTGGGTTTATTCCCAGCATCCTGCTTTAACCAGAGTTAATATGTTGGGAGAAAAAAATCAAGCCCTGCTGTTTCTCTCTGCTGCCTGAGAAGGTGGGGCTCAGACCCAGCCGCTTATCGGCCAGGCTGTGCATGAATTGGGGTGCTGACCCAGGGGATGCCGTCCCCTTTGTAACCATGATGCTTTTGTTTTCTGCGGGCTGTCCCTTTAAACCTGCAAGGACTCGGCTGCTTATCTCTACGGATAGTCATTGCGGGTGCAGGCTGTGATCTGTCTTGCACGACTCTGGCCCTCAGTTGCATAGTATCTGAGCACAGCAGGGCTTTTACTGTCTTTATCCTCAGACAGCCCTGCAAGGTAGGGCGGTGCTGTTATCCCCATTGCGCAGATAACGACACCCAGCTCTTCTCTAGCACTTGTCGTCCATAGATCTCGAAGCACTTGACAAAGGAGGTCAAGTTTCATTGTTCCCATTTTACAGCGGGGGAAACTGAGGCACAGAGAGACTAAAGGGTTTGTCCACACAGGGAAATTGGCCAGAACAGCTCCCCATGTGGACACTCTGGTTCTGGAATAAGAGTGCCTTTTTCTGGTTTAAGGCAGGGTGTGAATTTAATCTGGATTAAGTTCCCTGTGTAGACAAGCCCTGAGTGACTTGCCCAAAGTCGCACAGGGAGTTGGAGGTGGGGCAGGAAGCTGAACCTGCGTCTCAGGAGTTCCAGGCCAGTGCCCTGACCCTGGGCCATCCTTCCTCCCTTTTTCTCATTTTGTTCCCTCTTGACCCAAGGGAAGGTCATTTGGGCTGGGTCGGCTGGTCTTTGTGCCATGGCAGTACCCAGCTTTGCCCACCTCTGATACAGCACTGAGTCTGTCACGCCGCGCTTCCCATCTGCCCCTCGCCCTATGACACAAGAACGTGTTGGCAGGAGCCTCTTCTGGATCAGACTTTTCCGGGGCCGTGGTCCGTTTCCAAGCCTTGCCTTGTGGGCTAGAGCACGGTGAAATCTTTCGAAACAGACAGTTTGCTGACCAATGCGGTTTCGGCCAATCCAAGACGATGAGCATATTTGAATGAATAATTTTGGCCCTTCACAAGATGGCCAAAGGAGAAGGGGCTACCCCCACGCCCCTTCTCCTCCCCACCACCCTACCCTTGCTAACCTTTAGCCAGGTGATCGGGGCACTCAGCTGGGGTGTGGGAGACCCAGGTTCAAATCCCTGCTCTGGAACAGACCCCAAATGGATGTTTTCAACTCACTGAAAAGTCCAAAAAGCTTCAGAGTCTGTTCAATATGAACGGAATATTATTATTATTATTTTATTTTTTTTGGAGGGGGGTAAGGGGGAAAGCTGCTGCCAAACCAAACGTTCAGTTCTTCCCCCAACTCTGCTGTGGCCCTCAAGGGGCAAAGCGCCCACGGACGTCACAGGCACCTTGGCTGGGATCAGACCCTGTGGTTCTCTCCCTGCTTGGCTCGCTCTGACCCGCGTGCTCTGGCTAACCCTGCACTGGCGCCTCCCGCTCGCCTGCCGGTGGCCTGGCTCTCTTCAGTGTGGCACTGCTGCCTGCCTGGCCATCCAGCGGGTCCCTGCCATGGGGCTGGCCTAGTCCAGGAGAGTCTCCCTGAAGGAAACCCAGGGGCCATCGGGTAGGTCCGCATGGGCCACAGCGGTTTTTCACTGGCTTGCAGTGCTGATAGGGTGACCAGATGTCCCGATTTTACAGGAACAGTCCCGATTTTTGGGTCTTTTTCTTATATAGGCTCCTATTACACCCCACCCCGTCCTGATTTTTCACACTTGCTGTCTGGTCACCCTAAGTGCTGCTCTCCCAAGGCCATGGTAGGGCAGCATGATGCTCCGTGTCCCCTTGCCAGGGCTTGCCGGCGGCATCCCCTGTCCCTCCCTGACCTCTCTCCCCATGAGTGGAGGGAAGAGTCCATGAAATTAACTGATCTTCCTCTCGGGAAAGGCTCCGGCCACAAGCCTGGGGTGGCGTCGCTTTCAAAGCCGCTCCAAACAGCATGGGTCATGTGTAGACATGGAACAGCGACTGCAAACTCCAGCCCCGAGTCCCCAGCTGCTCGATGAGTGAAGGACCCCCGGCCTCTCTTGCAGCCGGGGCTTTGCTACAGCAAGTGGCGGGATGGAGGAAGGAGCCGTGGGCCCCTCTCTCCTCCCTTGGAGAGAGGTTCCGAGGGAGCGTTATCCCTCAATGTCCTGACCTTTACCACCGAGGGACAAAGCCTCCCGTTATGGCTCCCACTGGGCCCCTTCTGCTTCCTCAGCTGGAGCAGCCTCAGGTCTGCTGGGTCTGGCGGGCACAGAATGAATCCGCCCCTGTGTGTGTCTGAACACAGAGCGCCCGGGCCAGCCCCCTCCCCGAGCCAGCTGTGCGATGCTGGTGGTGGCAGCGGGAAAGGCTGGCTGGAGGGAGCCTGGGTGATGAGAGAAAGCTCTTAACTCTCGTCCCCGGGGGCGTGATCAAACCCCCCCCCCGCACTCGGGGCTTGTGTCTGTATTAGCCATTCTAGTGCTCTGGCCCTCAAAGGTATTTAGGTACTTCAGAGTGAGAAACAAGAAATGCCCCCTAGTGGACAATTATGGAATAACCTGCCCACGGGGGAAGCTTCCTCCTGACCCCTGTCAGTCAATGGCTGGTGCATGCCCTGAAACATGAAGGTTCATATCCCTTAGGCACGTGTGTCCTGTCCAACAGAACCATGAGTGACCGTTTTTAAAGGGCCCCTGCCAAAGCTCTAACTCCCCCATTGCTCCTTGGCTTGTGCAGGCATCACCCTGGTGGTGATCACGGCCATGTAAGTCTGTGCGTAGGGTGTGAGCCCTCCAGGGCAGGGTCAGTGAACTATTCCGTGTCTGTACAGCGCCTACCACAGGGAGGCCAGGCTATTAGGTGCTACCTCCATAGACCCGTCATTCAAATGGGAAGGTGCCAATCCATCTCCAGAGCCGTTCCTTAGTCTGAATCGAGCTGAACCTTTTGCCAGGTGGCGCTTGCGTGTATTACGGTTTTTCACAGAGTCCATGGCCGGAAGGGAGCAGTGACCATCCAGTCTGACTCCCTGCATAGTGCACCCCCCACCATAAACCCAACAGCAGATCGCTCAGAAAAAACCTCCCCTCTGGATTTAAAAATTGCTAGGGATGGAGAAGCCACCACAGCTCCAGGGTGGAAGGATGGCTCAGTGGTTAGGGCACTCGCCAGAGACCCGGGTTTGATACCCTGACGTCCTGCCTGACCTTGAGCAAGCAAACCCCTTAGTGTCTCTGGGGCTCCATTTGTCCAATGGAGATGGCAGCACTGCCCTATCTTGGGGGGGTTGGGGAAGGGAGGTGAGGATAAATACAATGAAGACTGGGAGGTGCTCAGATTCTGCTGAGGGGGACCTTAGATGGACAGACGTGGCCCCTTTGTGCTGGGCACTGCACGCTTGCATAACAAAAAGCAGGGCCCTGCTCCAACAAGCTTGCTGTCGAAGTCACTGACTGATATAAGCCTTTCCAGCCCAAAGCCCACGACCAGGGGGTGCTTTCGGTGAAACAGGACGGTGGCGGCGCTTGGTGGGATTCACCCGGAAGTGAAGCAGGCATTTGTGAAAGCCAAGACAGCGTGTCGTACACATGGCAGTCGCCTCACCCAAACGGTGAAGTGCAGCTACCTCTGGGGGGGGGAGGTAGCAGCTGTTTGACAGTGCACAGGGACATGATGCTGGGTGACAAGGAGGGAATGAGGGGTCCCACTGAAGCGCTTAACTGGCTGTATTCCTGCCCCTGCTCCTATGGCCCTTGCGGGAGTGTTTAAATCCCTTTTCTGCAATATATTTACAGTCAAATGAGCTGCTATTTCCCTACCCAATGCCCTACTCCATTGGAGTTCCCTTCCCTGGCAGCTGGGCAGGCCGGCCTCAGAGCCTCGTGCCCTGCAAAAAGAAGAACAGGAGTACTTGTGGCACCTTAGAGACTAACAAATTTATTAGAGCATAAGCTTTCGTGGAGACTAACACGGCTGCTACTCTGAATCGTGCCCTGCAGTGCCCCTGTGGCTGTGGATTAATATGACATGCTTCCTTCCTCCCTCTGGGGGCAGCCAAAGGGCTCTTGCAAACCTGCTGCCCCATCAAGCAAAGCATGTGTGCAGGGTGCTGTAGTCACTAAGGGAGTGAGAGCCCGGAGCACGTAGCCTTGGCCTTGTATGTGGCTGAGAAGGCAGCTGGCTACAGGACTTTTGGTTCGACCTTGTTTCTCCTCTGGCCGGCCCAGCGCCTTCTATTGACCAGCAAGGAAACACCGTCCAGAAAGGGTCAGGTCAGCCAGGGCACCGGGACGGGAGCCGGGGCTAGAACTGCAGCAGCTGGAGTTCTTAGCATGGGCTCAAAGAAGTGGAGAGGGGTTGGGATGATGCCCAGCTGCCGTCCCTCACCACAGCGCTGCGAATGGGATGGGCAGGTTAGCATGGCAGCTGAGAACGGCAGCATGGCATGTAGCAAAGGCAATGGGGATAATGCGCTTCATTGTCCTGGCAGATTTCTGCATGAATCAGATTGGGGGGCGGGGGATGTTAAAAAGCTGGCAGATACTTGCCCTACGGCTGGGGGTTCCTGCACATCAGCTGTAGTAAGATGTGTGGAACAGGCTCAGAATCCAGGAGGGCCTAATCTGGGATAACATCAGGGGCTCAACAGTGCAAATTGGACCAGGCTGTGACCAGCCAAATACCAGCCCCTAGCAGTGCACTCTGCTTCTTGCTAATGAAATACCTTGGCCGTGAGCTGTGTGTATGAACCTCCAGTGCTGGGGGCTTTCACAGAACTACTGACCTGCAGCTCGGGGGTGGGGGCGGGGGCTTGCTCAAAGTGTATGTGGGTTGTTGATGTCTGCCTGTGGGTCTGCACTGGGGGGGGAATGTTAATGCTTTCAATGCAGATCAGCGCTCTCTCTCAGCTCCTCCCTCTCTGCTGGGAGTGGCAGGCACTTGGACTGAGGGTAGTCTCTGCTGCGGCTGGGAGCCAGGCTCCGGCCTAGGCAGACAGCCGTGCGCCAGCGCACTAAAAACAGCAATGCTGCCATTGCGACTCGGGCTCCGAAGCCTCCCTGACCCCCTAGGCTGGAGAGTTTGTGCCAAAATGGCCATGCCGCTACTTTTAGCGTGATAGCACGAGTCTTGTCCACCCACCTGGGCTGGGAGAGTCGCTCCCTCCCAGCAGCAGGGTAAATGTTCCCTGCCCCGATTGCCTGTCTCTTGCCTTGCTTGGCTGGAATGGGAGTGTGTAACTTACAAGCTCGTTAGGGTCACTTCTTACATTGTCTCCTGTATCATTGCCACACACGGCGTGAAATGCTGCTTAGACGGGAAGCTCTTTGGGGCCTGGACCATGTCTGTGTTGTGTTTGTCCAGCGCCTAGCACAGTGGGGTCCTAGTCCGAGACTGGGGCTCAGAGGTGCTACTGTGATATAAATAGTAACACATTCTAATAGTGCGACTTGGCTTGCACGGGCATGAGAGGAGAATGCCATTTGCCCTTGTATTGCATGGCTGGAAATGCCGATGTAGGGGGCGGGGCCGTGAGTGGAGTTTTTAATCTCTTATCCTGCTCACAACAGAGTGAGAGCTCTTCCCATCCCCTTGGGGGAAGAGTGGATGGGGGAGGTCAGTCCAGAAAATAGGGGAGCAGAGGGCACCCCCACCTTCTACTCGGTGAGACGCTCGGGCTCCGATGGCCCCAGCTCCCCCCTGTGCCTGCGGCTGAGCAGAGCTGGTTTGTTATGACAAATGGGCCCCTCTGGACCATCGTTGCTGGAGTCTCTGCACAATCTGTATTTCATGGTAATATCCCCCGATGGCTTCCTTGCTCCATCCTGCATTGATTTATTCCGGGACAGCCAGTAGCCAGGAGCTGCTGTAACCCCGACAGACCCCTGTTGTCAGCGAGTGGAATCGAACCTGGGACCTCTGGAGCTTAATGCATGAGCCTCTGCTGCATGAGCTAAAAGCTACATGGCCCCCACTAAGGCTGGAGCCGACTCATTCATCTCTAAGTGGGCTCGGTGCCACTACATGGGACAGAGCACCACACCCCGGAGGTGTGTGGGTTACACGGTGCCTTGAGATTCTGACCCACTGCACAAAGGACCCGTTCCCAGTGCTGGGGCAGGGTCTTGTTTCGACCCATGGGTGCAGTGGGGTCGATCCCGTCCATGGGTTCGGGTTCCAGGCCAGGATTCTGGGAGACCGCCGGGTCGGTCTGTGTCCGGTAGCCTCAATAAAGTATCCCGTGTGTATTCGTCTCCGCCCAGCCCTGCCCTCCTGCTCTGCTCTGGTGTCCCTGCGTGGAGCCTGGAGATGGGAACTAGCTCTCCAAGAGCCAGGCACTCTGAGAACTTGGGAAGCCTTCAAAGCTTCCCGCTGTGGAAAAGCAAAAAATCCAGCAACCCCTTCTCCCACCCTTCCCGCCCCACTGGGTGCTGCACTGCCTCTGCCCTCCCCTGCTCCCACCCTTCCCTGCCCCCCCCCGGCTGCTGCACCAACCTCTGCTTTCGCACAACCCCTTCTCCCACCCTTCCCTGGGTGCTGCACTGCCTTGCCCTCACCTGCTCCCACCCTTCCCTGCCCCCCCAGGTGCTGCACTGCCTTGCCCTCACCTGCTCCCACCCTTCCCTGCCCCCCCGGGTGCTGCACTGCCTTGCCCTTCCCTGCTCCCACCCTTCCCTGCCCCCCGCCGGGTGCTGCACTGCCTTGCCCTCCCCTTCTCCCACCCTTCCCTGCCCCCCTGGGTGCTGCACTGCCTTGCCCTCACCTGTTCCCCCCCTTCCCTGCCTGCCCTGGGTGCTGCACTGCCTTGCCCTCACCTGTTCCCCCCCTTCCCTGCCCCCCCCCCGGGTGCTGCACTGCCTTGCCCTCCCCTGCTCCCACCCTTCCCTGCCCCCCCCGGGTGCTGCACTGCCTTGCCCTCACCTGCTCCCACCCTTCCCTGCCCCCCCCCCCCGGGTGCTGCACTGCCTTGCCCTCACCTGCTCCCACCCTTCCCTGCCTGCCCTGGGTGCTGCACTGCCTTGCCCTCACCTGTTCCCCCCCTTCCCTGCCCCCCCCCCGGGTGCTGCACTGCCTTGCCCTCCCCTGCTCCCACCCTTCCCTGCCCCCCCCGGGTGCTGCACTGCCTTGCCCTCACCTGCTCCCAATCTTCCCTGCCCCCCCCCCCGGGTGCTGCACTGCCTTGCCCTCCCCTTCTCCCACCCTTCCCTGCCCCCCTGGGTGCTGCACTGCCTTGCCCTCCCCTGCTCCCACCCTTCCCTGCCCCCCCCGGCTGCTGCACCAACCTCTGCTTTCGCACAACCCCTTCTCCCACCCTTCCCTGGGTGCTGCACTGCCTTGCCCTCACCTGCTCCCACCCTTCCCTGCCCCCCCTGGGTGCTGCACTGCCTTGCCCTCCCCTTCTCCCACCCTTCCCTGCCCCCCTGGGTGCTGCACTGCCTTGCCCTCCCCTGCTCCCACCCTTCCCTGCCCCCCCTGGGTGCTGCACTGGTTGCCCTCACCTGCTCCCACCCTTCCCTGCCCCCCCCCGGGTGCTGCACTGCCTTGCCCTCCCCTTCTCCCACCCTTCCCGCCCCCCTCGGTGCTGCACTGCCTCTGCCCTCCCCTTCTCCCACCCTTCCTGCCACCCTGGGTGCTGCACTGCCTCTGCCCTCCCCTTCTCCCACCCTTCCCTGCCCCCCCCCGGCTGCTGCACCAACCTCTGCTTTCGCACAACCCCTTCTCCCACCCTTCCCTGGGTGCTGCACTGCCTTGCCCTCCCCTGCTCCCACCCTTCCCGCCCCCCTCGGTGCTGCACTGCCTCTGCCCTCCCCTTCTCCCACCCTTCCCTGCCCCCCCTGGCTGCTGCACTGCCTCTGTCCTCCCCTGCTCCCACCCTTTCCTGCCCCCCCTGGCTGCTGCACTGCCTCTGTCCTCCCCTGCTCCCACCCTTTCCTGCCCCCCCTGGCTGCTGCACTGCCTCTGCCCTCCCCTGCTCCCACCCTTCCCTGCCCCCCCCTGGCTGCTGCACTGCCTCTGCCCTCCCCTGCTCCCACCCTTCCCTGCCCCCCCCCACCCCGGATGGGACACTGAGCGGAATGCCGAGGCGCTGCAGGAGAGGGTGCTGGCAATCCAGTAGGAGGTGCTTTTCCCTCTGGATCTGCCTGGCACCCGTCCCCCATCAGTCAGTAGTAGTAGTAGTAATAGTGCCTACCTACCACCCCAGTCATGGACCAGGTCCCCATTGTGTAGGTCCTGGATAAACACTGACCAAAAGGCCCCCCAAGGAACTGACACTTCATGTAATAAGCCACTCCAATTTTGGCAAGGACTTGAGATACTCCAAGCCCCTCTGGCTTGTGCACGAGATAAGTCAGCCGGCCATGTGCCCACGGCCCATTTGAAGGCAGGGGTCAGGGAGGAGAAAGCCTTGGGCCTGCGGGACAGGTATGGGGCTGGAAGGAAATAGGAGCTGCTGCCAGTTCTGCAGGTGGCAGTGGAGTTCCTCTGCAGTGTCACTGGTATAACAGAGCATGGACCAGCCTCTGCTTTCGCACAAATATTTCAGGGGCTGGTAGGGATGGGGGCCCAGAATCTCCCTGAAGGGCGTGGAGGGCGGCTCCGGATCAGAACTCCACCCGTCTCTGGGAGGGTAGAAATACCCAGTAGAGGCCAGAATTTGTGTTCAGCAGTGCCTAGGGACCAGGGCCCCATTGTGCTAGGGGCTTTACAAACACACAGTAAGAGACAAGCTGCCACTTGGCTGCAGGAGAGGGCTGAAACAGACAAGCCAAGCCATCGGAGAGGAGCTGCAAAGGGCACGTCAGTGTGATTCTTTCTGCAGGGATGGGTTGGGGTGTGTATATGTGTGTGTGTGTGTGTATATATATATATCTATATATGTGTATATATATATAATATATTTTTTTGTTAAGCTCCTTTAGTGTGTGGCTCTAGACTCCAGTACAAATACGGACGGCCTTGGGTGCTGCTATTCGAGACTCCACTGAGGATCCCGACGGCAGAAGCCTATAGCTGGCCTGCCAGCCCCTCAGCCCTGCGTGAGGCTAGCTTAAAATAAGATGGAGCACTGGCTGGTAATGTTTGCCCCTTGTATTCCTCTGCTGGGGTTTTGGTTGGGCCCCTGAGGGTGGGGTTTCCCTTCTGCGGGGTCTTCTCTGGTTTAAAGCCTGTATGTTTGTTCCTCTCTGAAAACCAGTCTCCTGCCTGCCCAGAGCCTGTACCATGCCAGAGCTAATGAGCTGCACGTGTGGGCTGCCCAATGCCTGATTTAAAGGGCTTCCCTAAGCCTGGGGAAGCTCAGAGACAGGGATTATAGGGGCCAGGGAGCTATGCATTCTGGGAAACGGGGCTCAAGAAAGGCAGAGGGGGCAGGCCATGTGGCTTCTGAATGGCTGGAGAGGTTGGGGGGAAGGAGAGGAGCAGTCCCCAGCCTCTGGGGGAAGTGTTTCCTGGTCTACTCCCCAGGGATGAGGGAAGGAATTGAACCTGGGTCTTGTGGAGGGCAGGGCAGGGAGTGCCCCCTGGAAGGATTGCTCCTGCTGGGCAAAGGCTGCATTGAGCTGGGTCTTTACAGGGTCCTGTGGCCAAACTGAACTTGTAGGGACTGCCATGTTGGAGACAACCCTGGTAACGTGGGGGGTGCCCCTTAGTGCACCAGTGCAGCCCCCTGCACAGGAACAAGAGAGGACCTGCTCTGGGGTGAGGGATCCCCCAGTCTGACCTGTGTAACCCAGGCCACAGGGCTCCCTTGCATTAATTCCTGGTGGAACTAGAGCAGGGCTTTGAGCAAACCACCCCGTCCTGATTTAACACTTGCCAGTTCTGGAGAATCCAGCCCTTGCAAGGTGGTTCCAAGGGTTAATGACCTTCCCTGTTTGCGTTTGTCTAGCATCAAGTTCCAGCAGCTGGATCTCATTAGACCATCCTCTGCTAGGCGGACGAGCCCGTTATCATCAGCCTCGGGTTCCCTGGGTAGGTGGTTGTAGACTGGGATCAAGTTGCCCTTTAACTCTTTGGTTAAATTAAACACGTTGAGCTCTCCCTTATCTGGCCCCCACCTCTGGGGTATCTGAGCCCCTCAAGCCATTCATGTATTTACTCTCTATATTCCCCCCACCCTGGCAGGGCAGTGCTGTTACCCCAGAGCACAGATTGGGAAACTGAGGCACAAAATTGATTAGAGGGTGTGCCCAAAGTCACCCAAGAACTCTGCGGCAGAGCCAGGAATTGAACCCAGATATGCTGAGTCCCGGTTTAGTGCCCTAGACGCTAGGCCATTCTGTCTGGCCGTGGGCTCTGCCTGCTGCTGGAGGTCTTCCTAGAACCTCCGCACAAAGCTCAAACGTCCAATCCCCGCTTCAGGCAGGTGCGCTGAGGACCGAGTTAATGCCCTGCTGGGAGGTGACTAATGGTGTCTTTTAATCTAAGTCATAGGGGAGAGCGCTGGCTGATCAGGCCCGACAGACCTGTGGGAGCCTCATTTGATTTTCTCCAGTTGCCTGAGCTGCCTTCTGGCTGTTGTAATTAAATGCTTTACTTTGGCTTGAATTTGGTCAAAATCAACCAGAGAGTCCCATGTGCAGACAGCAAACTCTTCTTCCCCTCCCCTCCCCATGTACAGGGCCCAACCCAACCCAACCCCCCTTCTCCTTCCCCCATGTGGGAACTTGGTCCCTTCCCTCCAGAGGACAAAGTGGTCCCAGCATCTCTCCCCAGCCCCACAGGGAAAGCCCCAGATCTGGAGTGGAGGTTCGGCTGAGCTGCTTGCTGCAGCAGGGGAAGAATGGCCAGTGGATAGGGGGCTAGCCTGGGACCCTGGAGACCTGGGTTCCAGTCCCCCCTCTGCCACAGACACTCCATATGCCCTTGGGCAAGTCCCTCAGCCTTTCATAGCCGCTCTGGGCCTCACTTCACCTCAGTACAATGGGGTAAGAGCAACACCCTGGCAGTGGGTTTGATGGTCAGTGCACCCCAGTAATGGGGGCTGCGTAAGTACCTTGGAGAGAACCCATCTGAACATGTCCACCGATCCTCTTCCCCTCCCCGCCAAGGGAGGCTGGCAGCCCTCTCTTGCTGTAGTCAGAGGCTTAGTCCTCTGCTGGCAAGATGTTGCCGTGGTCAGCGCTACAGCATGCACATCAGCCTGATTCTCCCCTCCTCACCCCTCGTGCCACCATGTACGCTAAGGTGAAATGCTACCACCGTGCCGAGTGATCAAGGGCACATGGTGACATGAGGGAGGTGGGGATCAAGGCCTTTCACTGTGGTCTCTGGGTAGCAGCAGCTCTCCTGGGTGTGTCCCAAGGGAGCCGGTCTGTCTGGGCACTTGCACCTGCTCAACACTGTGGATGTGGAGCTCGGCAGCAGACCTTGTGCCATGGGGGGGAGGGGGGGTCGCTCTGGATCGATCTGACCAGTGCCAGAACAAGAGGCCTCGTTCTCTTGCCGCTTGAGAGGCGATTCCATTCTCCTTGGAATCTCTGCATCCTTTCTGCAATGGACGAGGGACCAACGTGTGAAACAGAGACTGGGACAGGAGAATGGCAAAGCGGTGGTGAAAATGGGTCATGGCTATCGTGTTGCTGCAGTACGGTGCACTTACAATAGTAACAGCATATGGACCAAAGCGTTCGGGAGGCGATACTGGGTCCAGTCCTAGTCAATATTTTTAATTAGCGACCTGGAGAATATTAATCACACTGGTGGCCAATAAGTTTGACCTCGGCACTTATGCTGCCCTCCAACAGTGTCCGGGTGCCTGCTCAAATCAGGAGCGACCCCTACGCTGGGGAGGATGCATGGGCTGAGCAGCAGCATGGGGAGGCCGGCTGGAACAGAGGCCCCCGTAGCGTGGCTCAGATGCCCAATGAGAATGGAGGGGACTGGCTAGGCAGGCAGTCGCACCACATCGAAAGCTCAGGGGGATTGGAGCGGGTGACGGATTCAGTGTGAGTCATCCACGGGCGGCTGCTGCAGACATAGACCAGCGCAGCCTCTGCTGTCGATGAGGTGCCAGGAGTCGGAGCTGCAGCGGAGCAGATGTAGGTTACACGTTAGGCAGCGCTCTGCTCAGGCAGGGTCTGCTTTGCCCTTCCAAGCTAGAAAAACAGGCCGGGGCCTGTGGCTAGAACCAGGACTAGATTCCTCCAAGTTGCTTTGACCCTCTGGGCTGATCCAGGGAGGACACGAGTCTGGGACTGTTCGTTGTCTGTAGCTCATACTTCTAGCTGTGGGCGTCCCTGGTGCATTGGCCAAGATGGACGTGTTCACGCTTGCGATCCTCACCCTGCCCACAGCCGAGCTACAACTGTGTTTGCCCTCCATGCATCTGATGAAGTGGGTTATAGCCCACAAAAGCTTTTGCCCAAATACATTTGTTAGTCTCTAAGGTGCCACAAGGACTCCGCGTTGTTTTTGTTTGCCCTGTTGCTGCTCCATACCTGACCTCTGAGGTCTCTGCCAGGGGCAGATGGTGCTAACATAGCAGCAACACCCCATCCAAATTCCAGCGGGGCCAACATTAGCCATGTTTGAGTGGTACAGGGTAGAAACCCCCAAAGACTCTGAGCAGCCTGTCCACTTGGCTAGTCTAATCCCTTTGAAAAGTGGAGCTAGCTGGACTAAACAAGAAAACCCTCTGTCTGAGCCAGCTGCTGGCTGAGTGCACCAAAGAGACATTTCTATCCTCCCTAAATGTATGGCTTCCTGCTCCACCATGTAGGGGATCTCCCCTCCCTCCCCATCTTACGTCCGAATCTTCTGTCTTTCGAGGTAATCTTTGGCCTGGATACTGACTTGCGTTGAACAGAGAGGTTTTCTTGCCTCCAGACCATTGATTGTTCATCAATCGGATGTTTTTGTGTGAAAACTCCCTAGTGTGTGTGTGTCTTGAGCCGCTAAGGGGAGAGTTCCCTGGTCAGGTGCATTGCAGCCCCGAGAGCTTGCATTGTTTTTATTTAATGATTCTGTCACTCTGCCTGCCCTGCTGTCCAGTGCAGGGTGACCCTTGGACCTCTACAGCCACATCCATACAGCAGCTGCTCTGGGCAACTGTGCAAACAGCATTAGCAGGCCCTAGCTTGAGCTATAGGTTACCAAGCCCCGATGTGGACGTGTGACCAGACAGCATGGCAAACTCTAATGCTACTAGTGGGCACAGCTCGGTGGGTGTCTCAGAGGGTTTTGGGGTGAGATCTTAAAAACTGTCTGCTTTGCGTGGGTGATGATTCTTCCTCCTGTGATAAATGCGGGGTAGCTCCCTTTTATGAACACCCAGCCACTTAAACAACAAGGAGTCTGGTGGCACCTTAAAGACTAACAGATTTATTTGGGCATAAGCTTTCATGAGTAAAAACCTCACTTCTTCGGATGCATAGAGTGAAAGTTACAGATGCAGGCATTATATACTGACACATGGAGAGCAGGGAGTTACTTCACAAGTGGAGAACCAGTGTTGACAGGGCCAATTCAATCAGGGTGGATGTAGTCCACTCCCAATAATAGATAAGGAGGTGTCAATTCCAGGAGAGGAAAAGCTGCTTCTGTAATAAGCCAGCCACTCCCAGTCCCTATTCAAGCCCAGATTAATGGTGTTATATTTGCAAATTAATTTTAGTTCTGCTGTTTCTCTTTGAAGTCTGTTTCTGAAGTTTTTTTGTTCAATGATAGTGACTTTTAAATCTGTAATAGAATGACCAGGGAGATTGAAGTGTTCACTTACTGGCTTATGTATGTTACCATTCCTGATGTCCGATTTGTGTCCATTTATTCTTTTCCGGAGGGACTGTCCAGTTTGGCCAATGTACATGGCAGAGGGGCATTGCTGGCACATGATGGCATATATATAACATTAGTGGATGTGCAGGTGAATGAGCCCTTGAGTTATAAAATCCCTCATAGTAGTTGTTCTCTACTTGCTTTACCTGTAAAGGGTGAAAAAGTCTCCCTGCATAGGTAAAAGGAAGGGAGTGGGCACCTTACCAAAAGAGCCAATGGGAGGGCTAGAACTTTTTAAAATTGGGGAAAACTTTCCCTTTGTCTGTCTCTGTTCTCCGGAGAGAGGGGACAGAGCAGAGACAGGGCTGGAGCTATGCTGTAAAAAGCTGTGGGCCAGGTATGGAAATCACCAGATCATACCTAGAAACTTACTTATTTGAAACCCCAGATATGTAAGTGGATCAGGAAATGTCTAGGAAGATGCAATCAGGTTTATCACTTTTTATTTCTTTATGGCTTGTTGACAGCTCTGTGCTAACTCCAGGTGCTTTTGTTTTGCTTGTAACCTTTAATCTGGACCTCAGGAGAGCTATCTTCATGCTTAATTCTTGTAATAGGCTTTTTGCTAGATTAAACAACAAAGTTCCAAATGTATTTTCTTTCTTGTTTGTTTTTAATAAAATTTACCTTTTTTAAGAATAGAATTGGATTATTGTGTCCTAAGAGGTTTGTGCACATGTTGTTTAATTAGCTGGTGGAAACGACTGATTTCCTTTGTTTTGTTTCTCAGCTCTTCCCTGAAGGGGGGTGACAGGGCTTGAGGGTACCCCACAGGAAGGAATTTCCAAGTGCGCCTTCCTGGGTTCCAAAAGGGGGGGGAGGTTTGCACTTGGGTGGTGGCAGCATCTACCCATCCAAGGTCAGAGAGAAGCTGTAACCTTGGGAGTTTAATACAAGCCTGGAGTGGCCAGTATTCCTTTTTAGAATCCTTGCGGGCCCCCACCTTCTACACTTGACATGCCAGAGTGGGGAAACAGCCTTGACACCCCCCCATGTCACCTGCCTGGTGGGACACTTCTCATAAGAGCAGAGGGTTTGCCCAAGTGTCCAAGGTTGTGTTTTTTCTCTTCCCCCGTTCATGCTGCATGCAGTTTAATGGTGCCCCGGCCCCAGAAGTGGCTGCATTTCCATGTTGCTGTACACTTACCATGCTGGGGGTGGGGGAGAGGGAGGACGAGGAGGCAGTGGAGATTTAATTTAGTGCCAGATTTTCAAAACTGCTCAGCTCCCAGGGGGTGGTGGGGACTGTTGGGAGCTGAGATCTCTTGAAAGCCTAGGCCAGGTCTGTGCTGGGCTGTTCAAGTGTTAATTGGCAAAGTGCTGTGGGCAGAACGGAGTTTGATAGATGTGAAATATTCCCATAGAGAGAATTTAGCAATGGAAGGGGAAAGGTGACTGGAGAGGTGACTGGACAGCATCCTTTCTAGAACTTGGACAGATCATCTGGGTTTGTGCCCTGAGCTTCAGGGGACCCAAGTCCTCGGGTCTGAGTTGCGCAGACTTCATCTGCAATGATGCTGTGCACGAACACGGCTTCAAAACACTCGTATCAAATCAAACGCTTCTTAGTGGCTGCTGATGAGCTGTGTACGGCGGGACAAGGGGACATACCCTTTTTAAAATGCTGGTTTCCCTCCCTGTCTGGTCCATGGTGCGGTTGGGTTATTGATTGACACCTGGAGTTCTGGGTGCCATACAGAACATTTGGGGAACGAACCCCTGATCTTCCAGACTATCCCATGGAGCCTAGGACCCGTCTGACGCGGTTCTGCGGAATCGTAGTATCTTTCTGGACTAGCTATTTCTCTGCAGTGGATCGCTGAGGCCTCTTACTAGGAGGAAGCGAGGCGGGGGAAGGCTCCCTGAATCGCTCGCTACTGGCGTGGGGACTGTGCACTCGCTCTTAGGCCAGTGCCCATTCAAGACTTTGGACGCCAGCCCAATTGGTTCCCCCTCTGTAAATGTTGGCTTATGGTGACGAAACTGAACAAGCCGGCCATTGTGCGTCTCTGGGCCACTGAAGAAATTGACCAGAGATTTTTATAAGTGTGTGTGCGTCAGTGTCAGTCAAAGCTTTTCACCCTTTCGGGTTCAGTGTCCCGCTCCCTCCTCCTCTCCTGGCAGATGCTTGGTTGCCATGACAATCTTGCCATGGTGACAGCTGCTTTCACATCCTGCCAGCAAAGAAAGAAAAGACAGAGGCTCCCAGTCGGGGAGCCCCCTGTGCCGCCTCTCTTGCTTTATAAACTGCTCTGTGTGTCTCTCTTTCTTGTCTAGTCTGGCTCCGGCGCAGCCTGGATGCAGGATAGGGGCTCCCTGGCACACAGTGCCACTTTGCGAGGCAGCAGCCTCCTGGCTCTGGGGGCTGTCTGTCAGTCATTGGCCCAGCGAGAGCTCCCAGTTGGAAAGGGCAAGATCTCTCGCCCTGCCCATGTCTCTGTCTCTACCAGTGTGTCTGTCAGCCTGCAGCTCTCTGCCTTGTGTGTTCCTGGCTCTCTCAGCTGGCCCAAGCCTAGGTTTGCAAATAGACCAGTCCTGCAGGAAGGATCTGCAGCTTCGTCCGGCCATGTCAGTCAGCCCTGGTGCTCCAATGATCCTTGCTTGGACCAGATCTATTTGCTGCCTTCCCACCACCTGCGCCTCCAAACAGTTCAGCCAACTGGATGTGCCTTAGTGGGGCGGGGGACTCTTGTCCTCTCCTCTTCCCCCAACCCCTCTTGCACCCAGCTGTGGCATCCGTCACACCCCCACCTCTTCCCTCCGGAGGGTCAGGAAGGCTCCAGCTGGAGTGTCGTGCAGGGCTGTTTGCTAACAGTGAACGCTGTGCGGTCCTTTGTGTCCATCTCCTTTCC
>NW_027052710.1:1449843-1469236 GCF_011386835.1 Chrysemys picta bellii
CTCCAGACTCCATTTTGCTGTAATTTTCCACAGTAAGAACAAAGAGGTGTTCTTACACCTGGAAAAGACTATACAAGGCTGATGCCTCATCTCCATCTTGTCTTCAATCCTGCTTCTTACCTCTGGTGGAACTTTGCTACAAACTGAAGAACAGGAATACTTGTGGCACCTTAGAGACTAACAAATTTATTAGAGCATTTATTAGAAGCTCTGAACAAAGGACTGAGGACCCATCCCAGCGGGGGATGTATTCCAGAGACTTGATTTGAACCTGCAGTTTATTCCATCACTGCTACAAGCCTGAACCAAGAACTCTGCCATTACTGTATGTAATTGATTCCATTTAACCAATTCTAACTCTCTTCTCTATCTTTTTCCTTTTATGAATAAACCTTTAGATTTTAGATTCTAAAGGATTGGCAACAGCGTGATTTGTGGGTAAGATCTGATTTGTATATTGACCTGGGTCTGGGGCTTGGTCCTTTGGGATCAGGAGAACCTTTTTCTTTTACTGGGGTATTGGTTTTCATAACCATTTGTCCCCATAACGAGTGGCACTGGTGGTAATACTGGGAAACTGGAGTGTCTAAGGAGATTGCTTGTGAGACTTGCGGTTAGCCAGGGGGTGAGACCGAAGTCCTCCTAGTCTGGCTGGTTTGGTTTGCCTTAGAGGTGGAAAAACCCCAGCCTTGGGCTGTAACTGCCCTGTTTGAGCAATTTGTCCTGAGTTGGCACTCTCAGTTGGGTTCCGCCAGAACCGCATTGTCACAATGGGTCAGGGGTTCTGGGGGGGCTGTCAGGGGGGCAGGGGTGTGGAGAGGGGTTGAAGCAGGCAGGGAGCAGAGGGGGTTGGATGGGTCGGGAGTTCTGGGGGTCCTGTCAGGGGGCGGGGAGCAGTTGGATAGGGCATGGGAGTCCTGGGGGTCTGTCTGGGGGCAGGGGTGTGAATATGGGGTGGGGATGTGGATAAGGGTCGGGACAGTCAGGGGACAGGTAGGGTCCTATGGGGGCAGTTAGGGTGGGGGGTTCTCAGGAGGAGGCAGTCAGGGGACAAGGAGCGGGGGGGGTTGGGGGTACTGAGGGGAGTAGTCAGGGGGTGGGAAGTGGGTTGAAGTGGATGGGGGCAGGGCGGGGCTAGAGCGGGACTTCTCCCCCCCCCCCCCCTCCCAGTATCCTCTTTTTTGATTGTGGAAATATGGTAACCCTAATCAACCATCAGAGAGTTTAGTAACTTGCAGAAACTAAACTGAAGAGATCCTTGAGTGATGGCCCCAATGCACTAGGGAAATGCATATTAATTAGTCTGCTGGTGCAGCAAAATTTACAGACAAGCGGTAATGACCGGACCATTTTCTTAGCACATTTTGATGGTGCTTACATGCAGATTTCTTAACACTTACCAAGGTAAATATCATACCCATGACTACCGGCAGGAAGATGAAGTTGAGGGTGGTGATTTGCAGCAGACAGCAGTCCTGATCAGGATTTGTGTGAACATCCTCATACTGAACAGGTGGCTGAAGACCTTTGCAACAGTTACTCTTCAATCTGGGAGGCTTGACAGAACGAGACAGACCGGTTCATTCAACTAAACTGAAGCCAACCAGAAATTTCACTTCATGTCTAGAGACCATCCTGGCTCAGCAGCAGATTCCCGCCTAACGCCCAACTGTTCGGGCCAAAGGGTTCCATGGTCAATGAAAATCCTGGGATGGAGGGTTTGCAAGACTGTCTCTTTGAAGACAGACTCTGCAGGTCCTGATAGGGTGCTCGGTTTTATACATTTATCCTGAGTCTGGTTAAAGGAGGGTTTCACAAAGATTACTGTCACCCCCTGATAAAAGGGTTGGTTAGCTTTGGAAAGGCTTTCCGTGTGAAGAGAGAAAAGACATTAATGCATCACATTTCAAACTTGGGTCCCTAACCGTAGGCCACTAAATCAAAGTGACTGGCTTTTCAGAGGAGCCGAGTCATCGCAACTCCCCACTGAAGGTATTTGGAGCTATAGATACTCAGCACGTTGGGTTAGGGGCAGGCAATCGGCAGCCTAAATATGGACTTAGGGATCTAATCCTTTAGACACTCAAGACTGAAAACGTTGGCCTGTTTTAAAGCAGTAAGAATTGCCTCCTGCTCTAGTTTCCCTACTCAGCAGCTCCACAAGTGCCTTACGTGCCCACCTCTGCATTTGGCAACATGTATTTCTTTTACCAGGAGATCTGATTTTAATTGCTCTACTGCGCCCATCAATAACAACTCTGGAAGAAAAATCATTATGGCTTCAAAACCTTAGCGCCCTGACATTTCAATGGCAAATGGTTAGCTTTCATACGTGTTTTTTGAATTTGAAGTTAAATTCCCACATAGGTTCTCATCTGTTCCCTTCAATCTTTCTGCACCAGAAAAGCAAACACTGATATGGGGGGGGGGGGGGGGAAATACAGTAGTAGAGTTAATTATTTCATTTTTAGTGAATTTCAACACAGGCAAAGAGAGCTCAAACTACAAACCACAGGAGCAGCTGAAGAGATGGCAGCAGTCTGGTCCCATTCGTTACATTAATGCATACCTGAGAGACAAGGTGGGTGAAATAATATCTTTTACTGGACCACCCACCTTCTCTCTAATATCCAGGGACTGACACAGCTACAACTACACTGCAAACGTTAATGCATACCTGGCATTTTCCATTTGCCAGTCAGAAGGTGGCAACCTCGCTATACCAGAGGGTGACACAGGACTGCTCTAGCAGTGCTTCCTCTGTTCCGCTCACCCATTCCACATAGAAGAGGAAAGCAGAATGGACTTTGCTCCTCTACATACTACATGGAATAGCCAAATTAAATTGATAAAATCTCAGGTCAATGTATGCATTCAGCTCACACTCAGAACAGAGCAGGAGTGAGGGAGAGCAAACAGCAGATCAGGGAAGGAGAAAACAAAGAGAGGCAAATGTTAAAAGCGACTGGATAGAGCTGAAAAAGCGCGGGGGGAGGGGGAGGAGGGAGAGGAGGCGCACCCAGAGGTCACACTCCCCTCCATTAGGCAGTCATGTCCCAGTATTTCAAAATCACAAAGCAAAGCTTTGGCTGTACAGTTCAACTAGTGGCTCAGAACATTGCTTCTTTTCTAAAGGCGGATGAATACATGGGGTCCGAGGCCTCAGTGCCAGAGGCAACGAAAGCCTGGATCTGCTGGCAAAGGTCTCTCAGGTATTCTATAGTGTAATCTCTGACTGCCACACCTTTATACAGCCTTACAGCTGTGAGATTCTATGTCCTGGCATGCAATGCTCCATGAAATAGGAGAGTCTTAGCAGAACGACTGTATTCAAGTGAGGGGGGAGGTTAAATAGAGCCCAATATCATATCGATAAGCTGACAGTGACTGGAAGTTGCAGTCATCTGACAGCCATTCAGTAGCCAATAAGGAGAGAGCCTGGCAAATCTCAGTCCAGTTGCCAGAGAGTGAGTGTCCACATCACAAGAGATACCTTCCATAACAACTGACCTGAAGTGGGCCTGCTAACAGCCTCAGCAGGAAGGGAAAGAATGGCATGCGTCATAGAGAAAACTCCCCTCTCACCCAGAGATGGTCTCTCTGGGTTTGGCTTTTGACAGTCTGCTCTGGGTGGGGAAGGACAGGCTCTAAAGCCCCGGCCAGGCCAAAACTAGTCTGGGCTGGGGCATCCCATGGCTGGGCAGTCATACATTGACTGGCTTGTGACTCGCCTGCCCATTGTGACACGCCCCCTGCTGGCTGCCAAAGCCTCATCCCCTCACTGCCAGGCTTGGCTCTGCAGAGCGAGAGCTGGCACGTGCCGCGAGAAAGCTGATCCAGCCGTTTCAGCTCCGCCACTGGTAGCAGAAAGTGGGTGGCCCATATACACGCTGGCTTCTGTCCACTCCTGACTCCAGGTAGGAGAATCTTCTATTGCCCGCCTCTGCTTTTCCATTGCATCGCCAGCCACACAGAGCCTTCCCCGAGCTCCTGGCTGGGCGGCGCACGTCTACCAAGTGCCCCGGTGCCGGCTGTCTAGCCTGGTGCCAGTGAGGAAGTGGGCAGCGGCATGCGCACAGGAGGGAGTCTGCGGTGGCCAGACAGAAGGGGTCACACCAGTCCAGCCTGGAGGGGACGGAGACAGGGAGGAGGGTTTGGCGGGGCTGGTGGCAGGGCACGGGAAGGCGACACAGGCTGGTAGATGAGGCATTGGGCTGGGATTCAGAAGAGCTGTGTTCAGTTCCCAGCTCTGCTGTAAGTCTTCTGTGTGAGATAAAGTGAGTCCCTGTTGCTCTGGGCCTCAGCAAACTAGGGAGAGCAGGTCCCTGCTCCATTCGGGGGGTTGAGAGGCTAAATACAACAACACCCGCATGCTCAGCCACTGCCATGATGGGGCCAGGTAAGGGTCCAGACAGGGAGGTAGCTGGTGGCCAACATGGGCCATGTGGGGGTGATTAAAGGCAAATGGGAAGAAGCATGAGAGGTGTGTGTTATGGAGTCCCCAGACAATGCTCTGGAGCTGCTCCCTATGAAGCCAGTCAGGACTCTGGTGAAGTCTCCTCTCTGTGAGCAGACTGTCTTCTGGGCCAGAAGCTCAAAGGGCTTTCACCTTCCTGGGTCTGACCTTGGAGCATTCAGCATCCTCTGCCCCTCCTTGCATTTCCCACAGCGAGTCTGCCCAGGTGGGGTCCTGGAGAAGGCAGAGGGTCCTGCACCCCCACTTCGCAGTCAGACGTGACTCTTAGCCAGCCAGTAAAACAGAGGTTTATTAGATGATAGAAACATGGTCTAAAACAGCTTGTAGGTACAGAGAACAGGACCCCTCAACTGGGTCCATTTTGGGGGCAGTGAGCCAGACACCCACATCTGCACTTCACTCCTCGTCCCCAGCCAACTCCAAACTCAAACTCTCCAGTCCCTTCTCTCTGGCCTTTGTGTCTTTCCCGGGCCAGGAGGTCACCTGATCTCTTTGTTCTCCAACACCTTTAGCGATCCCCTTGCAGGGGGGAAGGGCCCCGGCCATTAGTTTCCAGGAAACAGAGTGTTGGCCATTTATGCACACTGGCCTTTATCCCCCCACCTAGAGACTTAAGAAATGCATAGGGGAAACTGAGGCACCCCTACAGTATTCAGAGGAAACATTAAGAACAGTCCAACTTGGTCATGGTGAGGGAGTTGGAGAGTCTGTGGGAAGCCCCCTCTCTTGTGAAATCAACCACCCCCACATGGTGCGAGCTGCTCCAGATCGGGGGAAGGGGCCAGCTGTGAATTTGGAGCCAGATCTTGGTTTGGATCTGAACCCACCGGTGCTGCGGAGCGTTCAGATGTGGGGAGCTAGCTCCCGCCCGTGCCAGATCACAAAGTGCCACTTCAGCCAGCCGCCTGCCAGGCTCTGGGAGCGCCCTGTGTGGAGCTGCAGCTGGGCCCTCCAGAGCCGAGCTGCTGCTCCTCCTCTCTGCTGGCCAGCTGGCCGCAGCTCCTCAGCACCTGCCCGCTCAGCCCCACCTCAGTGCTCCTGCCTCCCCAATCTCCTCCCTGGCGCTGCACCTCGCCCCATGCAGCTGGCATGTCAATACCCAGAGGGCCGGGAGCCAAGCGTCCTGGGAGCCATCTCTAAGGTGCTGATTCCCTCCTGTGCTGGGCTCCAGCTAATCCACAAGCCAGGAACTGGCCTTGTGTCTCCCAGAGCAGGTATATCAGTCTCACAGCAGCAGCTCAGTCTGCTCAACATCACTCCAGGGCCAGGAACTCGCTCCTGCCTGACATAGGCAACAGGCTGAGCCTGCTCCAGCCCTGTTCCTAGTCCTACTCCAGCCCTGGTCTCGCTCCGGCCTTGCTCCACCCATGCCCTGCCCCGCCCTCTGAGTCCAGCTCCAACCACTAGGCCTGACCACCTCCATCACCTTTGCTGACACCATCCCTTCCATAGGAAATGGCACTGAGGTTGCCGGGGGAACAGGCATTCTCAGGGTCCCAGGAGCCATTGTTCTATTTACCAGGACAGTCCGATGCCAGGACAGTCCCTCTGAGCACTGGAGAGGACTAGGGCTGCATTAGGACACCGGAAGTGCAGCTGCTGGAGAGTCAGCAGAACCGCCCCGAGACAGCCACGCTTGCCTCCCAGCCCGGGAAGCCCAGAGACCCAGAGCGTAGACGTCTCTCAGAGCATCTCTGCCAGCAGGAGACATTGGGTGAGGAATAGAGCCATCCCGCCTTCGGGCAGGAGCCATTCAGGAGACCCAGTGTGGGGGGAATCGGGCTGTGTGTGTACAATGTCTAGCACTGCAGGGCCGTGATCCGGGACTGAGCCCTCTGGGCACTGCTGAAATACAAAGGAGAACAGCAGGTCTGGAAGATTTTCAGGCTCTGTGTGAGGAGGGCTGGTTGGGTTGAGCCAGCAGTGAGTCCCCAGTAACACAGAGCTGCGCTAGTGATGGAAGATCTATTTTGTCTTCCCTACTTAGCACAGTTCACAACTTAGCACTGACCAGCTGCAAGGATCCTGGCGGGCCCTGGTATGGTTGTAGCAGCAAACTCAATGTTCGGGAAAAGCGAGATATGTGCAATAGGCAATGTAGTTCCGTCTGGGCACCAGCCAGCTCCTGTACCCCAGAGAGCTCTCACAGCTCACACTGAACCAGGGAGAAAGGGGGCAGGAGGTTGGAAGAGAAGGTGCCAGCCTGGGACCCAGGAGACCCATGGTCATTTCCCAGCTCTGCCACATATGCTCTGCGTGGCCTCGGGCAAATCCCTTATTCCCACTGTGCTGCAGTTCCCTGTCTGGTCAGTGGAGGTAGCAGCCAGGCCGTGCCCTGCAGGGGCGGTTAGAATAAATACAATCGAGGTTGGGCAGTGCTCTGATGCCACAGGGATGAGGGCCAGGATGGTGCCTAAGACAGACCAAAAGCAAGGGGGAGCTACAGAACTGGTGGTGAGAGGGGTTTGGCTTTTGACAGTCTGCTCTGGGTGGGGAAGGACAGGCTCTAAAGCCCCGGCCAGGCCAAAACTAATCTGGGCTGGGGCATCCCAGGGCTGGGCAGTCACACATTGGCTGGCTTGTGACTCGCCTGCTTATTGTGACATGCCCCCTGCTGGCTCCCAAAGCCTCATCCCCTCACTGCCAGGCTTGACTCTGGCAGAGCGAGAGCTGGCACGTGCCGCTGGGAAAGCTGATCCAGCCGTTTCAGCTCCGCCACTGGTAGCAGAAAGTGGGTGGCCCATATACACGCTGGCTTCTGCCCACTCCTGACTCCAGGTAGGCGAATCTTCTATTGCCCGCCTCTGCTTTTCCATTGCATCGCCAACCACACCGAGCCTTCCCCGGGCTCCTGTCTGGGCGGCGCATGTCTACCAAGTGCCCCTTTATCCCCCTACCTAGAGACTTAAGAAATGCATAGGAGAAACTGAGGCACCCCTACAGTATTCAGAGGAAACATTAAGAACAGTCCCACTTCCTCACAGTGAGGGAGTTGGGGGGCAGTAAGCCAGACACCCAAATCTGCACTTCACTCCTCGTCCCCAGCCAGCTCCAAACTCAAACTCTCCAGCCCCTTCTGTCTGGACTTTGTCTCTTTCCAGGGCCAGGAGGTCACCTGATCTTTGTTCTGCAACACCTTTTGATATCCCTTTGCCAGGGGGAAAGGGCTCCGGCCATTAGTTGCTAGGAGACAGAGTGTTGGCCATTTATGCACACTGGCCTTTATCCCCCCACCTAGAGACTTAAGAAATGCATAGGGGAAACTGAGGCACCCCTACAGTATTCAGAGGAAACATTAAGAACAGTCCCACTTCCTCACAGTGAGGGAGTTGGAGAGTCTGTGGGAAGCCCATTCTCTTGTGAAATCAACCACCCCCACACGATGTGGACTGCTCCAGATCGGGGGAAGGGGCCAGCTGTGAATTTGGAGCTAGATCCTGGTTTGGATCTGAATCCACCGGTGCTGCGGAGCGTTCAGCTGTGGGGAGCTAGCTCCCGCCCGTGCCAGATCACAAAGTGCCACTTCAGCCAGCCGCCTGCCAGGCTCTGGGAGCGCCCTGTGTGGAACTGCAGCTGGGCCCTCCAGAGCCGAGCTGCTGCTCCTCCTCTCTGCTGGCCAGCCGGCCGCAGCTCCTCAGCACCTGCCCGCTCAGCTCCACCTCAGTGCTCCTGCCTCCCCAATCTCCTCCCTGGCGCTGCACCTCGCCCCCTGCACCTGACATGTCAATACCCAGCGGGGTCGGGAGCCAAGCGTCCCAGGAGCCATCTCTAAGGTGCTGATTCCCTCCTGTGCTGGGCTCCAGCTAATCCACAAGCCAGGAACTGGCCTTGTGTCTCCCAGAGCAGGTATATCAGTCTCACAGCAGCAGCTCAGTCTGCTCAACATCACTCCAGGGCCAGGAACTCGCTCCTGCCTGACATAGGCAACAGGCTGAGCCTGCTCCAGCCCTGTTCCTAGTCCTACTCCAGCCCTGGTCTCGCTCCGGCCTTGCTCCACCCATGCCCTGCCCCGCCCCCTGAGTCCAGCTCCAACCACTAGGCCTGACCACCTCCATCACCTTTGCTGACACCATCCCTTCCATAGGAAATGGCACTGAGGTTGCCGGGGGAACAGGCATTCTCAGGGTGCCAGGAGCCATTGTTCTATTTACCAGGACAGTCCGATGCCAGGACAGTCCCCCTGAGCACTGGAGAGGACTAGGGCTGCATTAGGACACCTGAAGCGCAGCTGCTGGAGAGTCAGCAGAACCGCCCCGAGACAGCCACGCTTGCCTCCCAGCCTGGGAAGCCCAGAGACCCAGAGCGTAGACGTCTCTCAGAGCATCTCTGCCAGCAGGAGACATTGGGTGAGGAATAGAGTCGTCCCGCCTTCGGGCAGGAGCCATTCAGGAGACCCAGCGTGGGGGGAATCGGGCTGTGTGTGTACAATGTCTAGCACTGCAGGGCCCTGATCCAGGACTGAGCCCTCTGGGCACTGCTGAAATACAAAGGAGAACAGCAGGGCTGGAGGATTTACAGGCTCTGTGTGAGGAAGGCTGGTTGGGTTGAGCCAGCAGTGAGTCCCCAATAACACAGAGCTGTGCTAGTGATGGAAGATCTATTTTGTCTTCCCTACTTAGCACAGTTCACAACTTAGCACTGACCAGCTGCAAAGATCCTGGCGGGCCCTGGTATGGTTGTAGCAGCAGACTCAATGTTCGGGAAAAGCGAGATATGTGCAATAGGCAATGTAGTTCCATCTGGGCACCAGCCAGCTCCTGTGCCCCAGAGAGCTCTCACAGCTCACCCTGAACCAGGGACAAATGGGGCAGGAGGTTGGAAGAGAAGGTGCCAGCCTGAGACCCAGGAGACCCATAGTCAATTCCCAGCTCTGCCACAGATGCTCTGTGTGGCCTCGGGCAAATCCCTTATTCCCTTTGTGCTGCAGTTCCCTGTCTGTTCAGTGGAGGTAGCAGCCAGGCCCTGCCCTGCAGGGGGCGGTTAGAATAAATGCAATCGAGGTTGGACAGTGCTCTGATGCCAGGGGGATGAGGGCCAGGATGGTGCCTAAGACAGACCAAAAGCAAGGGGGAGCTACAGAACTGGTGGTGAGAGGGGTTTGGCCTTTGACAGTCTGCTCTGGGTGCCTGGGCTCTCAGACCCCAGCCAGCCACTGGCATTGCCAGACCTCCCTGATCTCTGGTGCCGCTGCTCTCCCTGCTTCTAGGAGTCACTGCGTCCCCCTGGGCCGAGACTCCTGCAGCAATCATCTCCTGGGGCTGCCATGGCACTGAGCGGCTAGCAAGGCCTGAGACTCAGTTGGGCTGGGAGGCAGGGGGGTGCTATGGAAGCAGTTTCTGTGTTGTTGCCGCGGTGGGAGGGGAAGCAGAGATGGGGCCATTTTACATCCTAAGGCCAAGGCACCCAGCAGCTTGGGCAGGCGCAAAGAGCCTCCCGCGTGGGCTGGGAGCTGGGGGAGGGGAGCGTTCGGGAACCCCCGTTCTGCGCTGTCACAAGGAGGAGGAACCAGGATGGAACTGATTCTCCCACTCGGGGATCCGGAGACCCCCCCCGGCTCCAGCTGTATGGACACGGGGTGGGGCTCTGGCCTGGGGTCTGCAGTACCTGGGACTAGATGAGCCCAGCGGTCCCTTCCGGCCTAAAATCTGTGACTGTGGGGAGCAGAAGGTCCCTCCCATGACCCCGGTGGGGAAGGAGAGGCTCTAAAGCCCCGGCCAGGCCAGAACTAGTCTGGGCTGGGGCAGCCCATGGCTGGTCAGTCACACATTGACTGGCTTGTGACTCGCCTGCCCATTGTGACACGCCCCCTGCTGGCTGGCACAGCCTCATCCCCTGACTGCCAGGCTTGGCTCTGGCAGAGCAAGAGCTGGCACGTGCCACTGGGAAAGCTGATCCAGCCGTTTCATCTCTGCCACCCGCAGCAGAAAGTGGGTGGCCCATATACACGCCAGTTTCTGCCCACTCCTGACTCCAGGCAGGAGAATCTTCTATTGCCTGCCTCTGCTTTTCCATTGCATCGCCAGCCACACCGAGGTTGGATGAGAAGGTACCAGCCTCCCTGCCGCTCTCCTGCCTTCTGCTCCTGCCCCTTCACGGGTGTGTCTGAGCAACTCCTGCTGCTCACGAGCCCGCCCCACCTCCCCCACCCCTCTGGCCTCGCCCACCTGCGAACTGCCACGGCCCCAATATTCCTGGGGGAAGGGATCAGGGTCATTTCATTGGGCAGGAAGAATCCTGAGTGGTTGGATCCAGCCTGTCTGCTGTGCAGCTTGTGAACCAGGAGAAGGAGAGGTGGGAGTGACCCAGAGGAGGCCATTTGGCCTGTGGGATGGGCCGCTGGCCTGGGAGTTCAGAGACCTGGGTTCTAATCCTGGGTGACTTTGAGTACATCCCTTCCCTTGTTTCCCTGCTGGCTGCCTTGGCTAGTTAGAGTATGAGCCGTACAGCCCAGCGATTGTCTGTCATCAAGTCACCCTGTAACCTTCCCTTCGTTCAGCTGAACTAATTGAGCTCCTTGAGTCTCTCACTATAAGGCATGTTTCCCAATCCTCCAATCACTCTTGTGGCTCTTCTCTGACCCCTCTCCAATTTATCAACATTCTCCTTGAATTGTGGGCACCGGACCTGGACACAGTATCCCAGCAGCGGTTGCACCAGTGCCAAATACAGAGGGAAATTAACCTCTCTAAAAACTGGAGTTTGCCCTGTTTCTACAGCCCAGGATGGCATTAGCCCTTTTGGCCCCAGCGTCGCACTGGGAGCTCATGGGCAGCTGATTACCCTGACTGCTAAGTCTTTTCCAGAGTCACCGCTTCCCAGGTTAGAGCCCCCCATGCTGTGAGTGTGGCCTGCATTCTTTGTTCCTAAACATATAACTGTATGGAAATGTAGATTGTTCCCTTGCACCCACCTTCCCAAGTCACTGGGTCACTCTGTATACGCCGGTCTCCCTGCCTAGAGCCCCAACACTCCGCAGCCAGTGCCCACTAGGGAACTAGCAACAAATCTGCTCCGTAGATTTGGCAAGTCTTTGCTTTCCAGCACTGCAGAAAGCTTTCCAGAGGTCACCTCCCTTCCCTGAACGTGGGACAGCGTGGGCTGGTGGGTGGTCCAGTGAGCTGGGGCTCAGCACACCTGGGTTCTACTCCCAGTTCTGCAGTAAGACTTTGGGCAAGTCACTTCCCCCTCTGTGCCTCAGTTTCCCTCCCATGCCTTGTCTCTTCTAGTTAGCTCGTGAGTTCTCCGGGGCAGGGACTGGCTCTCACTGTGTGTGTGCAGCACCGGGCACAAGGGGGCCTGATCTCAGGTGGTGTCCCTGGGTGCTAATGCTGATGGAGCCTTTCAGTGCACTGGCGCGTGACACTGGGGCACTGACCACAGGCCCTGCACTGCGCTCCCCGGCTGGAGCCCTGCACACCATCAAGTCCGCAGTAGGACGACCTGGCTGCCGAGCCCACATGTTGCAGGCCCTGCGCTTTGCTCCCCAGTCGGAGCCTTGCAGGAGCTTGGAGCCCGGCTGGCATTTCCCCACATTGTCTCCCCAGGAGCTGATTCATCATGAGTCCGTCGACTCCCTGACCAACATGGTGCGTCAGCAAGCGATGCTCGTCATCATGGAGCTGAGGTACCCAGCCTGCCCGGCCCAGCCCCAGCCAGTGTTGTGTGCAGCCAGACACGCCAGCCTCTTGGCATGGCCAGTTCTCCAGGGCATTCCCCCCTCTGCTCCTCCCCCATCTTCTGATTCCGCCGGGCACGTGGCACCAGATGATGGTGCTGGTGCATGTGGGCTGGCACCAGTGGGTAGATGGTGGAGGATTCTTCGGTGCCTGGCGACCTCTCCACGTGGCCTTATGAAGATGTGGGGGAGGGAGTGAGGGGGTTAGGACTGGTCCCCTCTGGGACCCCGCAGGCGATGGCTCTGGGGGGAGAGGGGCAGTTGGGTGCTGCTGGAGCGGAGCAACTGAAGTCACTGCCAGCTGTGCCAGCTGCGTCACACCGGCAGCTCAGCGACCCCCTGTGGCTGAGAAGTTGGGCAGGCTGAGCCCTGGCACGTGGCACTGCCTGTGCCATGGGGGGCTCTCTCTCAGCGCCGCTGGTGCCCTGCTCTGAGCTTCCCAGAAGCCTGCCCAACAGGCGTCCGGAGGTGGCAGATGCTGCGGGCTGGAGCTGGGCTCTCGCTGTTGGCTCAATAGGTTCCCCAGGAATGGGAGCGGGAGGCAGGGCAGGCGCTGGAGCGGCTCTCCCCATTGGACACTGGCTTCCTGACAGCGGGGCAGGCGACGGCATTGGCCACGATCCCGTCTCTGCTGGGGCGGAGGGGGGTGATTTGCGTCAGCAGTGGGCGTAGCTGTTTCTCACTGGCTGCCACCTGCCACGAGGGGCGCGGCTCTGTCCTACAGGGGACAAGTAGTCACCTGGCACCTCATTGCATGTGCTGGGGCCATGCTCTGGCAGTGGGGGTGAAGGGGTTAATGCGGTCTGGGCTGTCCCCACCTTCCTGCCCCCCTGCACACAGCTGGGTGCCCTGTCCAGCAGGCTGAGAGCTCTGGGCAAGGGGCAGGGCTTGGATCCCTGCCTGGATTCTGCCCTGCTGCGGGCTGATGCAGCATCTCTCTGCTGGCCCGGACTGTGCAGCCGCAGTGCAGATGGCTCTGGTGGGAGGGTCTCTTTGCCCCCAGCGGGACAGGACTGGCAGGCTCCTTTGCACTGTGGCCACTTGGTTCAGAGGCACTTTGGTGCCAGCAGGCTCTAGTCTCCCGTCCGTGCCGTTTGCGGGATGTCGTTTCTCGGCGAAGCGCAGCGCTCTCTGCCCCAGCTGGTGAGTCCTGGTGGGGTCACAGCAGACAGCTGCAGACTACACTAAGTCCCTGCCTGTTGAGACTTGAGAGAAGGCAGCACCAGCTCCCTCCACCGCCCCCTTACCTGTTCTCATCTGCCACCCCCCAGTTGGAGCCCCCTCAGGTGTTTCCATGTCCTGGGAGCCTGACGCCAACATTAGCGCATCAGTCCCGCCTCAGCCCTCCAATCCCCACGTGTCTCTTCTCTTAGCAGAGTGAAGCCACCGCTGCAGAGCTTGGAACAATCCAGCCTGCTCGCCACCTGCTTCTCCAGCGTCTTCTCCCTGCCTCCAGCAGAGACCATGCAGGGCGTGGAGGCTGCTCTCTACACCGAGGTAAGCCCCAAACCGGCCACGCAGAGCCGCCCCAAACTGAGTGGGAATCCTGCCGGTCGCTCGTGTACCTGTCCCCTGGGTAACCTGGCACTGGCACATGAGTGTAATAATCACAGCTCCTTGGCAGGACTTCAGCTCAGGACCTGCAGCACCAAAGCACAGGCCCCACCGCTGCAGATAAAGGAGTAACTCCCTCATAAGGTAGCAGTAGTAGGCATTTCTCCTTCACATGCACCAACAATCAGTGGGGAACAGACACTCCCTTCACAAGCACATTCATCCCCAGTGTGTGGCTGGGGGCACAGGCCTGCGATCGGCTGCTTCAGACGCACACAAGCCAGGGGAACCGAAGCTTGGCTGGAAATCTCCCCTCCAAATGTGCAGTCCTTTCTGACTCTTCCAGTGGGTTAGACTGCATGCAGTGGCCTTTCTGGGGACAGCAAAGGCAGGTGGCGTCCTGTTGCCAGGAGGAGTTTGCAGTAGGTCCCCTGTGGGTACAAGTGAGTGGGTGAGCTGGAATACCAGGGGCTGCCATGGTCTGGGGGGTGTCACATGCCAGGGTATTGGTTCAGTGCCTGGCTGGGTAACGCCACTTGCTCTGGTATCTCCTCTGCTCTGCACACAGACTCTGAGAGCCATGGATGAGATGCTGAAGGCCTTGGTGTGTGAGGATCAGGAGCCCAACCTTCTGGTGGTGGAGAACATCTTGGAGGTCTGGAGGCGTGGGGGCAGGAAGGGGACTAGTCCTGTAGCTGGGGTGGGGCTCAGGGACCAAGGCTCCATTTAATCCCAAGCATGGGACATTCCCCCCTCCCCTCCCCCCCCCCGGTGCCTTTGGCTCTCAAAGTACGTTCTATACAAAGGTTCTTGGGCTGGAGGGCCAAGTGCCCCCACTATATCTGAAAAACGTCTGCACGGGTTGGGGGTGGAGGAGTGCAGGATCTGCCATGTTCTCCACTGAGCCCCCATCTGACCCTGGCATTCATTTGTGTTCACCATGGGCCCCACCAACCTGGCCAGAGCCCAGAGCTAGATTCCCCCAACGTTCTAGTTCTGGGGCCACAGGAAGTAGATTCTGTGGGTGGTTTGTGCTCCAAAAAGAGGGAAATGTCCTTGACAGAGATTCGGTCTCCTCGATTCCAGAGCCTGGGAAGAGGGAACACAGAAGTGCAGGGCTGGAAGGGATCTCAAGAGGTCATCTACTCCACCCCCTGCACTGAGGCAGGGCCAAGCATTCCTAGACCGTCCCTGATGAGTGTTTGTCCAGCCTGTTTTTTAAAACCTCCGTGATGGGGAGTCCACCACTTCCCTAGGTCACCTGTTCCAGTGCTTAGCCACCCTTAGACTTTTTCCTAATATTTAACGTACATCTCCCTTGCTGCAGATTAAGCCCATTACTTCTTGTCCTACCTTCAGGGGACATGGAGAACAATTCGTCACCATCCTCTGTATAACAGCCCTTAACGTATTTGAAGACTGTTACCAGGTGCCCCCTCCGTCTTCTCAAGACGAAAATGCCGTTTGTTCAACCTTTCTTCACAGGTCAGGTTTTCTAAACCGCTGAGCACTTTTGTCGCTGTCCTCTGGACTGGCCCCAGTTTGTTCACATCTTTCTTAAAGCGTGGTGCCCAGAACTGGACACAGTGCTAGAAGCTAATACACCTCAGAATGACATTTCCCTTTTTCACAACAGCATCACACTGTTGATTCCTATTCAGTGTGAGACCCATGATAACCCCCAGATCCTTTTCTGCAGTACTGCCACCTAGCCGGTTATCCCTCACTTTGTTTTTATGCATTTGATTTTTCCTTCCTAAGTGCATTATGTCACATTTGTTTTGACTGAATTTCATCTTGTTGACTTGAGACCAACTCTCCAATTTAGCAAGCTCATTTTGAATTCTAATCTGTCCTCCAAAGTGCTTGCAACCCTTCCCAGTTTGGTGTCATCCGCAAACTTTACAAGCATACTCTCCTCTCCGTTAACCAAGTTCTTAATGAAAATATTGACTAGTACTGGACCCAGGCACACCCCTGGGGAACCCCACTTGAGACACCCTTCCACTTTGCCAGCGAGTCAGTGATAACTCCTCTTTGAGTATGGTCTTTCCATCAGTTGTGCACCCACTTTATAGTAATCTCATCTGGATCATACTGGCTTAGTTGGCTTCTGAGAATGTCTTGTGGAACTGTGTCAAAAGCCTTACTAAACGTCATATACATCATCATATACTGCCTCCTTCCATCCACTAGGCAAGTAACCCTGTCAAAGAAGGAAATTAGATTTGTTTGGCATGGTTTGTTCTGGACAAATCCATGGTGCTCTTCCTTATCACCCTATTATCTCCTCTAGGTTCTTACAAACTGTTTAATAAGTTGTTCAGTATCTTTCTGGGTACCAAAGTTAGGCTGACAGGTCTATAATTCCTTGGGGCCTCCTCGTTCCCCTTTCTGAAGATAGGTTCTGTGTCTGCCCTTCTCCAGTCCTCTGGGACCTCAGCCCTCCTAACGGTTCAGAGATTGCTTTGCCTAGCTCCATCTAGGGTGAATATCATGTGGCTCTGCCAGCTTGAATTCATCTAACTGACCTAAATTGTCTTTTAGCTGTTCTCTCCCGAGTCTGGCCTGTATTCCTTCCCCCTCGTTGTTAATATTGTGTTAAGCATCTAGTCGCCATTAACCTTTTTAGTGAAAACTGAAGCAAAAAAGGCATTAAACACCTTGGCTTTGTCTGTGTCATCCATTATTTGCTCTCCTTCCCTGCTGAGTAGTGGCCCCTCACTTTCCTTTGTCTTTCTCTTGCTCCGAATGCATTTATAGAGCTGCTTCTGATTGTCTTTTATGTCCCTTGCCAGTTAGAACTCATTTTTGCCTTAAGCTTTCTGATTTTCTCCCTATGTGCTTGTGCTATTTTTTGGTACTTCTCCTCAGCAATTTGTCCCAATTTGTTTCTCTCAGGTCCTGCTCCCCTGGACCGCATCCAAGGAGGTGCATGGGCGGCTGAGGGCAGTGGAAAGGATCACCTTCCTGATGAAATTCATGGCTTGTCGACCTAAATGCAAGGTGAGCAGCCTGTGACCCTGGCCGCCTCCTAACTGCACTGAGCAGCCTCGCGGTGCAGCGCTCCCTGGCAGGGAAAACCCGGGCCTAGAATAGTGATTCAGCAAGATCCTCGGTAGGAGTCCAATCTACCGAGCACTGATGTCGATGGGTCTGTCCTCTAACTCCAGTGGGCTTTGGGTCGAGCCCCATAATTCTGTCTCCAAGGACTCTCCCCGCTGTTCCCCTAGCACCAAAGTCTGCTCTGCAGGGTCAGTGCATTTACACAGGATGGCCCTGAGAGCAGCCTCTGAACCCAGGTGTCTGTTCACCCCCTTTGTCAGTTGCCCGTGGGATGCTTTGGCATCAGCTCCTGCCAGGCTGGCAGAAGAACGCCCCCTGCTCTGGGTGCCCCCCTGTGTCAGGGCCTCCCCTCCGGCAGCTGGAGGGGGGCGTTTGGATGATGTGCCCCCAGAGGCTGGGGCAGCAGAACAGAAGGAGGGAGGCGGGAGGGGACACACTGAAAGGGATGGGAGGGGCCAAAGGAGCCAGAGCACTGGGGAGTGGGTGTGGGGAGGCTGTGCAGACCCCTGGAGAGGAGGGCAAGGGGTTTGGTGCGAGGTGGGGCAGAGCAGGGAGCCAGCGCAGGTGCTGCAGGAGGGGCAAGGGAAGGTCTGGCAGGAGGGGGAGATGAGAGGACAAGGCTGCAGAAGAGAGCCGGCGGGAGAGAGCTGGCAGGCTGGGGATGGCGCAGGAAGGGAGGGCTCCAGGATGGAGTGAGAGCGGCGGGATGCAGAGCAGAGGAGTCCAAGGTGACCCCAAGCTCCTGGGCCTGAGGTCAATGGAGGGTAGGGGATGGGAGAAGGGGCTGGGATTAGGCGCATGCCCTTGAGATGGAGACTGGACGTTAGTTCATTCGTTACCCGGGTCCCCACTCGGGAGCAAGGTTTCCTGACTTTGCTGACCAGATTTCCCCGTCCCTGCTGAGCTTTCCTCAGCCCCTGGTGATGGGCCCCACGGCTCCTCCTGCTCTCATTGTCCCCAGTCTCTCTGCACTGGGCTTTGCCTCCCCCAGTTCTAACCCATTGCTAGGGCAATGCCAGGGGGACACGCTGCGCTAGGCCTGCGGGGGCGAGTGACTCCCTTTGCGCCCTCTCTCCATCAGGAAGCGGAGAAGTTCAGAGTCCTGGGCCAGCTGGTGGGGTGTGTCACTCTGTGCCATCCAGAGCAGGAGATCTGCCGATCGTCTATGGAGGCATTTTACCACCTCTACTCCTTCATGCTGCAGCTAAAATGTAAGAGCCCTGGAGACCCTTGTCCTTCCTAAATACACTGACATGGGGTTTCCAAACACGGAAAACATATTTCTTGAACACTTCTGCCTTTTCTGCAACCTTTTAAACAGTCTCCATCTAGTAATGAGCCTACACCACTGCTAAGATTTCTTTTGTTCCTAAATCACTTTTTTAAAAAAACCTCCTTATTATCCTTAGTCCTGCAAGCCATGGAGTTTCCCCTGATGTCTTTAGCTTCCCCTATCTATATTCTACTCTTCATAACTCACATAAGAATGGACATACTGACTCAGACCAATGGTTAATCTAGCCCAGTATTGTGTCTTCTGATAGTGGCCAGTGCCTCATGCTTCAGAGGGAATGAACTGAACAGGGAAATTTTGAGTGATCCATCCCCTGACATCTAGTCCCAGGTTCTGGTAGTCAGAGGTTTAGGGACATGCAGAGTATGGGTTTGCATGCCCTGATTATCTTGAACCCAATTATACTTTTAGCCTTCACAACATCCCACGGCAACAATTTCCACAGGTTGCCTGTGCATTGTGTGCAGAGATACCTTCTTTTGTTTGTTTTTAGCTTGCTGCCTATTCATTTCATAAAGTGACCCGTAGTTCTCGTGTTATGTGCAGGGGTAAATAACACTTTCCTATTCACTTTCTTCACACCAGTCATGATTTTATAGACCTCTCTCATATCCCCCGTTAGTCATCTCTTATCTAAACTAAATGGTCCCAGGTCTATACTACAGACCTATATTGTTATAACGACATTGCTCAGGGGTGTGAAAAATCCACACCCCTGTCGCAGGAGCACCTCTCCCACTGACCTAGCTAGCGCCTCTCCGGGAGGTGGATTAAGAGCTTGTTGGCATAGGAGCATCTTCACTTAAATGCTACAGCGCCAGTGCAGCTACGGCGTGTGCTGTACCCAACCAAAAGAGTGAGAACTCTGTTATTCTCCGACAGGCGATACACTGTTTGAAGTGTAGACTTGCCCCCAGTCTTTTTCATCCTTCCTGATATGGAAGCTGTTCCATCCCCCTAATCATTTTTGTCGCCCTTCTCTGCACCTTTTACAGTTCTGGTATATCTGTTTTGAGATGGGGCGACCAGAACTGCACGCAGTATTCAAGGTGTGGGCGCACCATGGATTTATATAGAGACATTATGATATTTTTCTGTTTTATTATCTATCCCTTTCCTAATGGTTCCCAACATTCTGTTTGCTTTTTTAACTGCCACTGCACGTTGAGTGGATGTTTTCAGAGAACTATTTACGATGACTCCAAAATCTCTTTCTTGCGTGGTAATTTAAAGCCCATAATTTTGTATATATAATTGGGATTATGATTTCCAATGTGCATTACTTTGCATTTATCAACATTGAATGTCATCTGCCATTTTGTTGCCC
>NW_027052710.1:1469736-1495384 GCF_011386835.1 Chrysemys picta bellii
GTAGAGTGTTGATGAAATTGTTTATTTCTTGCCTGATGGTCCTTGATACACTGACAACCTCTGCACTCAGGACATTCAGCAGTGTTTTTTTCTGCTACTCAGTAAATATAGAGATTTAGTAATTAAATGGTGATAATATATTTTCCTTTGGATTTCTTCCTAGATTCTTTCATTCGGGAGCAAGAAGTTGCTATTCAGCAAGACCCAGAACAAAAGGAAAAAGACCTTCCCAAAGGCAGTTCTCATATAATTTTCCATGTGCATGTGTCATTAGTATTGCATCTCATTAGTTAACAATACTATTAGATTTATGATGGCTTTGAATATTTTAGCTAATATAATCCATACAAAAACACTAAGCCTTATTCCTTAGTAGTTTAGAACATCTCCATTTAAAACCCCAGGATTAATGATGTAGCAGATGCAGGAGTCCTCAGATACCACTGTGAGGGGTACTGTATAAATCTTTAGACAGGATAGATATGTTAGTAACGCACTGTACATATTATCAGACTAGAAGGCACAAAGACAGCTGCAAATAGCAGTGAGCTGTGAGAAGGCCTGATTTGTGAGTGGTATTATGACCCCCGACTCTCCAAAGAAGAGAGCACATTGTATCATGGAAGACGTGGATTTGTCCTCAGGTGAGGCTGCAGTTGTCTATATGTCCCTATAAATCATTTTTATGGGAGAGGAATGAAGAAAGGTTGGGAACATGGGCAAGATTAAAAAAATCACTAATGTCCATCATTGACTGTTAACAGCAACATACTAACAGAGGGAAAACTAAGAATACAGAGCAATCTAAATAATTATTGAAGCGCATGAGAAGTGTAGTTCCTTGATGTATCTGTCACTTCTATGTATTGCCATCCTCTAATTACAGCTTTGCATCACTACCCTAGTGTCACAATCAACAATTGCCAAACAATATCACAAAAATCACAATGACCCTGCTTCTCCACTGCATCCCACTGCAACTCAGAGGTAGTGAGGAGTGGTCAGGGCAGGGAGCCGGTTACATCTCCCTGATCCTCAACATCCCAGAACCTGTGGAAATTAGAGCAGCCTGGGGCCTACACTAGTTCATGCCACTAATGCAAGGTCTGTAACAAACATCATGCCAGGGGAGGATCAGATATAGTACTCCTCCACTCCACAACACCACTTATGTCTCCCTGTGCTAGGGATTTGGGGGGCTGGGAGCCACTTCTGCCAACTTGCCACAAGTTGAGAGTTCTCCTACTCAGGAGGAATTCTACACAGGTTCTCTCAGGCCATTTCCCACCACCTAGGTAGCACAAGTGGCCTTTGCAAATAAGATAATTCAGCCCTCTATTTTCGGCTCTGAAATTTATGTTCATATTTTAACACTTTTCTACAGAGAGAAGAAAAGCATTCAGAGAAGTTCTTTCCAAGTTAAAATTACAGAAGTATGAAAGCAGAAAGCTCAGGATGAATTATGTCCTGGAAATCAACTCAGGAAGTTTAAAGGACTGGACTCCTCGAAAATTAAGAGATTTACCATGGCATTTCCTGAGGAAGGTCATGGCTTTGAATGTGACAGCCAGAAGCACAAGCTTTAGTGGTGGGGCACCTCATGATCAAGGAACCAGGGTGGATGAGGAGGAACAAGGTATCGATGAACAAATTTTCTTTTTTAGTGACTCTGACACTAAAGTCTCTGTGAATCCACTTGATCTTCTCTGTGCCGTTCTGCTTTGTTCAGACAGCTTCCTACAGCAGGAGATCCTGTCCAAAATGTCCATGTGCCAGTTTGCCCTCCCTCTGCTGTTACCTTCTCTCGACACCCCCAAGTGCACCCTAATGCTGTGGGCCATGAGGGACATTGTGAGGAAGTGGAGGCCGCACTCCCTGGCAGACAGCAGAGGGTTCAGAGAGGAGAGCCTGGTGCTCACAGCAATGCCAACCATTTCCTTTGTGCGGATGGGGAGCTGCAGCTTCTCCAAGTCCAAACTCCTCAATGAGGTTCTCAGCCCCTCCCAGCAGCACCATGATTTCTTTATCCATCAGGATTTGTCATCTGGGAACGTCCCTCGTGAAATCGCAGATGGGTTGATAGAAATTTCCTGGTTTTTCCCTGGTGGGAGGAAGAATTTGGATCTTTTCTCAGAACCTGTGGCAGTTACAAATCTACGTGGAGACATTGAATCGCACTGGCTGCAGTTTAGCTTTTTAACAGAGGTCTCCTCAGCTCTGTTCATATTTGCTGAAAACATCACTGAAAGGGAGTACACTCTATTATCATCTTTGAAAGAATCCACAACTAAGTACTACTTCATTCTCAACCGCCAGGCTGGGAAATCCAGTGCAACTCTGGCATTCCTTAACAAATTAGCCCCTGTGCTGAAACTGAAAAATTCACATATGCTGATGAAAGATAGCAGCACAAATAAAGCAAAATTTGTGGAAAAGCTGCAGTCCACCATACAAAGCATTTCTCTTCCGGCTTCCAACAATGTCAGTGGGAGTCAATGTCACTTGGCACCACTGAAATTCAGAGAAAGGGTCCTACAAAGGATCTGTGTCCAACGCTGTGAATCCCCAGCAGAAAGGTGTTGCAGGGATAGTATGTACCTGTAGAGACATTCATGTCACTGAATGTCTTTTTTCTTCCTGAAGGCTAGATCTTAAATGGAAAGATCTGCTCAACTTTATAGAGTCACTGGCATCAAAGGGCAATAATACATTTAGGTGACCATAAGTGATAGCTAACATAAGGACCGTAACAGGTTCTAAAAATTGGGTTTTTTTCTGATTGGGTCTATCTATGCACCATTCCAAGGTGTGATTTCAGCTTGGGTATTCCTCAATCCTTATGGCAGTGGGTACAGAGTAGACATGGGTAGGAAAAGGATTTCCCATCCCCTGAACATTTTCAAGATTTCAAAATATTTTCCCATTCTATATTGGGATGAAACCTGGTCTTCTGGAAAAACTTCACAGAAAATGAGAGATAGAGAAGCCCAACCCACGAAGCCAGTAGCCCAGTGGTTACGGTACTCATCTAGGATAAGGGATGAACTGGTGGATTTTCAACAGCTCCAGGGAGACCAGCTGACCGTCACTAATGTGACTTAGCCCTCCAACTAAGCCCCAGATACCACCACTCAAAATGCCACCAAGCAATTGCCTGGTGGGTCAGGATGACTTGACCACCACAGAAAAGGTTGGGGGAGAAAGGATGCTGGGGAGAATGTAGTAACATTTATAGAAAGGGGTGCATCAGTTTGTCATCATCCAAGTCCAAAGAGGATGGACCTTGGTTGTTTTCAGTAGTAACAGATGACAGAACAAGGGTCAATGGTCTCAAGTTGCAGTGGGGGAGGTCTAGGTTGGATATTAGGAAACATTATTTCACTAGGAGGGTGGTGAAGCACAGGAATGGGTTACCTCAGGGGGTGGTGGAATCCCCATCCTTAGAGGGTTTTACGGCCTGGCTTGACAAAGCCCTGGCTGGGATGATTTAGTTGGGGTTCAAGCAGGGGGGATGGACTCGCTGATCTCCTGAGGTCTCTTCCAACCCCAATCTTCTATGATGCTGTGTCCATCATCTGTAGCACCATTCCCCATAGCGCTCTTCCCTCTAGGCAAACCCACACTTTCTTGTGGACGCTGGTCCTGAGGCCATGCCCAACACTCCCCAAACTCAATATTCCCCCCTCAGGTGATCACAACTCCTTCTTCCCCTTTTGAGAGCTGTTTTATTTTCCCCTCCTTAGCACTCCATCAGTCTACTTAGGCATTGCCTCTACTCCTAACTCTTCTGGACTGAGTTAGGTCTGGCTTATATAGTCCCCAGACTCCTTCTACTCACAACAGCCACCAGAAGGAGTAGATCATTAGAGTCAGCTGCTTGGCTTCTATTTTTTTGTTTGTTTTGTTCCCCCATGTGGTTCATACTGGCACATGAGGGAGACTCAGATTCAAGACCCCGTTCCAAATCAGGCACTTGGACCTGGGTCTCACGTCCCAGATCAGGCTTACAACCACTGGGCTATCGAGATAGACTTTCTCTCTCTCTGTCCCAATGAATCCTTTATTATTCATACAAAGTGGAACAGCTCCAACAGGAGAGATTGAGAGACTGAGATGCACCATAGAATAGAAAATAGGGCAGACATTAGGGCACTCACCTGTGATATTGGCAATATAAATCTATTTCCCTGCTCTTAATTAGGCAGAGAAGGGACTTGAATAGGGGTCTCCCACATCCCAGGTGAGTGCCCTGATAGCTGGGATTTGGTATTTTGGGGTCGCTCTCTCTATGGCTCTGGAGTTTAACCAGAAATTCCACCCTGAACCTGAGAAATGTTTAATCAAAACTGAGACATTCCAACTAAAACATTTTGATTTGGCAAATCCATATTTTTGGTGGAAAATCCATTTTATTAAAAAGCTCCCAGCCAGTTTGAGTGCAGAGAATGGACAGGGCCCACTTTGTGAGCAACTGTTCAGGATTTTGTTTTAGCCTCATCACTCAATGTGTGGGCCCAGGTGTGACAGGGGCGGGGCAAGAGCTGGTCACTCAGCCCCCTGTCACGCCAGCTCCCATTGAGGGAAGCAAATTGGAGCTGGCTAGAAAAACCTGCACCTAATTGGTGAATGGGAGACAGTTACCCACCCAGTTAGCCTGGGGCTATAGAAAAGGCTGGGAGGAAAGAAGCCAAAAGTGGGGGAGGCTAAGGGAGAGGTAGTAGAGATAGTGCAGTGCTCCTAGGTGTAGACATAAGAACCCAAGCTGTGTATTGCAAAAAGGTGGTGGGAACAGAACCTGTAAGTAAATGACACCAGTGGTTACTGAACTTCAGGGTTTCTGAGTGACTTGTCAGCCCAGCAGACACCAAGAGGGATCTGCTATACCAGGTCTTGTTTAAACTATTCTAACCCTGCTCTGAAGACAGAATTTATAATTTGCTTGTGTGTTTTTCTATGATGTTCATCACTAGAGTGTCTGAATTTATTTTCAGATACCCCTGTGAGGTAGGGAACTCAAGCACAGAGACGTTAAGATCAAAACTTGCCACTAATTTTGGGTGCCTAATGTGAGATCCTGCAACAGCCCAGATCTGGAATTGTTGGGAAAACCCTGCTCAGCCCCCAGAATCCCTGGGCTGTTGCCTGCCCAGGGCAGAGGGGATCTTGAGGGGATTAAACTGGGAAGCTCTCGCAAATCTTCATTGATCCTGTGTGAACAGCCGTTTTTCAAATAGTCATATTTGGGCTGATTTTCATGGGAATTGCATAAGGCACCACCCTATCAAATTTCAAGTCACTGCTGCAGAGCTGGGGGGCACCAGAGCTTCTCAGAGGAAAAGGCATCAGCTATATATATAATGTGGGCAAAACAATGTCTTTTTTCCCCCCTAGCTTCAGTCTCAGAAATGGCAAACCAAGCTGAAATTTTCCAGATAAATACATTTCAATCTGAGGCAGGCAGCAGCCTTTTAAGTCAGGTCAATACCCCGACATGAAACATTTCAATTTTGGAATGTCCAAGTGTTTCATGTTCATCAAAAATTTCAAACAAAACATTTTGACATTTCCAAAAGGACATTTTTCAGAATTTCCATTGTGTTCAAAATGTTAATATTTTAACTTTTTTGCCTTGATTTGGGATGCAGACACATGTTGAAAAGTCAGTTTTTCCTATGGCATGGAAATGCTGAATTTCACTCAGCGCTACCCTGTAGCATAGCCTCGGTTGCAGCACCATGGGGTAAAGGTGTTTTATTCTAGGCTAATGCTAGGGAGAAAGCACTCATGCAATGTGATAGGGAGCTTTGGGGTGCAATGGCTAGTCCATGATCCCTGCTAAAGGGCCTGGTGATGCAAAGATTGGGGGTTCACCTGAATCAAGACTTTCAAAGTTTCCTTTGATGTCCTCTGTAACACAGGCCATAGACTAGCTGGTTACAATGGTCCTCTCTGGCCTATAATGTATGGACCTATTCCAGTATATGGCACCTTCATATTGGTATAACATCATCAACACTGATGCTTATACCAGTATAATTATATCAGTAGACAAACACATCCCTAGCAGATATAGCAAGACCTGCAAATCTTTCGGCTGTAGGCTAGATCTAAGTGTTGGCACATGGCAGAGATGAAACCTGTACTCCTAAATCTAATTGCCACTTTGGGCATCTCAATTCAGAACCAGGCCCCATTGCTATTCCTGAAATCCCCACTCAGCTGAGGCCAAACCCTATAGGTGCCTAAACTCACTTGGCACCTACATTTGTGCAGTAAGAGCTGCTTTGTGCCTGTTTCAGCCTCTGAGTATGCACACGGCTACTTCTTTCTGAGCATGGAGATGCTTGGCCCTTCCACCTCACAGGAGAAGAGATTTGACCACCTCTCCTGTGGGCACTCTAGCTGCTGAAGTATGGGATATTCTGGTGTGGTTCTCCCTCAGTCTCCCCTGTTGGAGCTGTTCTACTTTGGACTCTGTGATTTATTATCCCCAACCTCCAGGAGACATAAGACATTTTAACTATCTCTTCTGAGGTTCATGCTGCTTCATGGATTTTGTCCCTAGTTGCCACCGATCCAAATAAGAATCACTTGTGTCAGCCACACACCATTCTTCTGGGATCGGTGATAACACACCTCTTTCTCCACACGTTGGCTTAATCCACTCAGCTCTGACAGAGTAGGAATAAATATTCTCTCGATCTTTTAGACGTTAAATTAGATTCCCTGTCATCAGCTTTTCAGATATTTTGCTTGATATTTATTTTTGGCTTTTCTACTTCAGAATAAAACACAGTGGAAAAAGGTACATGATGCTACAGGATTGCTTGTGTTGATGGTATCTATTTGCAGAAAAACCAAATAGTGTAAGATAAATAGCAGACAGAGAAAACCATAAAATATAATCTCTTGTTTTCTTATGTCTTATTTTGCCATCTCATTTATTTAGTCTCAAATGTGTTCTTTTGCATGATGAATTGTGGTGCTAGCTCAAAAATTCTAGAGCAGATCTGGTGCTGGAGTGACCATTTGAAGAACTGAAGTTCTCTATTTACACACAGAATGGGTACAGCATAAATTAAAGGCAACTCAAGATTCCAGTCTACAATAGCACATCTCCTCCTGACAGTCTGCAGGGCAAGGCTGATGCACACCAGCAGGTAAGAGGACCAGACACAGAGTCCTCAGAAAACTTTCTGTCACGCACCTGGTTGTGTGCCTGTTCTGGGGAGGAACATGATATTTCTGTCTCAGCTTAATATCACTTGTAACTCAGTACTCTCAGTTCTGTCATTGACACTGGGGATCAAGCCCAGGACCTCGGGATCTAAAAAAATGAACTACCTGGTTTAAAATGTCTGTTTGTGTTAGCTCTGTGTGGTCCAGCCTCTGGAGGGGGACAGAGAACTATGAACTATGAAGTGTGAGCTTAGGTTACACGATCAAGCCCCTTTATCAGCTCTATATTTAATAATAAAAAAAAGAATCCAGCATTTACTACTGGGGGAGCTGGTCGTGTTCCCCGTGTTAGGTTACCGAGCACTTTCCATTCTCACAGCTCCTTGCAGTCTTGTTTTCGAGAAGCTAAAACACCTCCATTGTTTGCAGCAAGTTTTTGAAATTCAGTTGGGAGAAAGCCCTCAGACTTGAAGAGCGTTTTTGGTTTTGTTGTTTTTTGTTTTTTCCCCATGAAATTCTATTCAGGTTTAGCCGAGTTATAGCTTTTGACAACCACTGTCACCCCTTTCTTGCTTCAGCTGTGAGCAAAATTTGAGCTTCCTGTCAGTATAATACCTGTATTCTAAACAGATGGGCCCGTGTTACCACCAAAAAAAGCAGCAGATGTTGACAATGTTGCACCTGGAATAGTGACTGCTTCTGGACCTGCTCAACCAGAGTTGATTGGGGCAGGAGAGAGCCACTTCTGCATTACATACGTGGCCCAGTGGTTGATTCCCGTCTCTGGGGATTTTATGTGGGCAGGCTCTCCTCTAGCTTCCCCAGAGGAAGAGAGAGGCAGAATACTGGGCCAGGCGCCCCACAGATCCTACACATCTCCCCGGTCAGCTATAGGAAAACAGCCTGCTCTTGCAAAGGCATGTAGCGCAAGTGGTAGAAGTCTGTACTGCACTGCAGGTGGTTACAGGTGCAAACCAAGAGGATGCAGAATGGAGGTGTCGTGACAGAATTGAGTTTTGCCTTTTTAAAAACCCAGGAAATTACATATGCAAAACTATATTAACAGAACATCTGTTAAATCTGTATTAACAGAACATCAGACATCATTTAGGTTGTCTACTCAGTCACCCAAAAGTTAGTCTGTTCTATACCCTGAACAAGGCAGGGATCCAGTGGTTCTAAGAAAAAACAGCATGTGATAATGTAATTAAAGACTATCATAATGCAAACACCCACGAGGGCAGAATTAAGGTTGCATGGGCAACCACAAATCTGGCATTTCCTAATTTTCAATTGCGGAACTTTCCAACCTTAATAAAGTCTTTTGAGCAGGTTTTTTTGTATGTTTTATTTCGGGGGGTGGGGGAGAGGGGTTGATTCATAGTATAAATATTAAGAACAGTTACATTAGGTATGATACAGACATTTGCAAGGGATGTAAACCTTCATGCTTCAGAGCACGAGGCAACCACTAATTGCCTGGATGTAGTGTGAAAATACCCCTATAGGCATGTTATTGAATAACTTCCTACTGTGAGGACTTTGCCCCATTATCTGAAGCACACAACAAAGACTGCTAATGCATAGACAATACTCAATTAGATGCATCATTTGTCTGATCTGGTATGGAAATTCCTATGTTCCCTATATTTACTAAAAATAATTTCATTTCTTTTTACTCGTCTAGCACAGGTGTAAAGACAGAGGGAATATGCAGAATCCAGAGACCTGTGTTTTTCCAGTAACAAGGAAACTCACAAATTATCTCCAACTCATTTTCTTTCTATCCTAAAGACTACAATCGGACATGAGGTGCTTTGGTCCCATCCGCACACATCTCACGTTGTGTTACCATGTCACTGACTAGATTCTGATCTCAGTCACACAAGTGTGAATGTATAGTTCAGCTGAAGTCAATTGGTTAATGAGGAGTCAAACCAGTCCATATCTTCCTCCACCAAATACAATGGAATTTACTGCATGTACACCTACACCATGACTGGTAAGAAATGTCATTATTATGATCTTTTGAGCATCTTTGTGCATGTAGCAGTGAAATTCCATAGAAACATAACAGCCATACTGGGTCAGACTAAAGGTCCATCTAGCCCAGTATCCTGCTTCCGACAGTGGCCAATGCCAGGTGCCTCAGAGGGAATGAACAGAACAGGTAATCATCAAGTGATCCATCCCCTGTTGCCCATTCCCAGCTTCTGGCAAACAGAGGCTAGGGACACCATCCCTGCCCATCCTGGCTAATAGCTGTTGATGGACCTATCTTTCATGAATTTATCTAGTTCTTTTTTAAACCTCGCTATAGTCTTGGCCTTCACACCATCCTCTGGCAAGGAGTTCCACAGGTTAACTTAGTATTTATCTCTAGGAGATGCATTTTCTCATTTCGAGGCTCTGTGAATCTGAGTCAAAAGTAATCATAGAATCAGTTACAGTCCACACCACCTACAAGTGTTATTACCTCTAGGAGGATTTGTAACAGGGAGGAAAAATAATGCATGTAGTTACAAAGAATGTCTGTAAAACATACACTGACTCCAATAGGACAGTGACACTTTAGTGATACCAAACTTTTTCACTGGGGCTGCCTCATATTAGGTCCTGAATCTATATTTAGGCACCTATATAAAAGGGGCACTGAGCATCACTTGTGCCCTTTGAGGTCATTTTGATTAGGAAGAGAAAATCAAAGACCATGAATAAACTCTATAGCATTGATTACTTGCATACATTGATAGATTATTTGCCTCCCTTCTAAACTAAACACTCCCAATCTATATATCTCTTATTTTATAGAAGATTTGACCCACTGGATGGTTTCATGCATATTAAAACAGAGGAGGGTGACCAGAGGGGAAGTGTGAAAAATTGGGATGGGGGTGGGGGGTAATAAGTGCCTATATAAGAAAAAGCCCCCAAAATTGGGACTGTCCCTATAAAATCGGGACATCTGGTCACCCTAACACAGAGTCCACAATATTTCTGTAGCTGGAACATGTCCTATCTGTAATGGAAAGCATGTGGGGAATACAAAGAGAACATTCCCTAGGAGTGTCCTTCGATTTATTTCAGCTTTCCTGTGTTTATACACTGTTTCCCAGGAACAATCACAGGGATTATGAGGGATCTGTACTCAGTACTTTATTGGCCAGTGATTAATTTTAATATTTATTTTTTTTTTCAGCAGCAGAGGAGAGCGTTTCTGGAATAAATGGCAGAGAGAAACCACACCATGGTGACCGAGTTCATTTTCGTAGGATTCACAGATCATCCAGATCTACAGATCCCCCTCTTTATGTTGTTCCTAGTGATGTATGTGGTCAGCCTGATGGGGAATCTTGGGATGATAGCGTTAATCATGGTTGAAACCCGACTTCATACCCCCATGTACTTTTTCCTAAGCCAGATGTCCATTGTAGATATTGGATATTCCACTGCCATAGCTCCCAGGATGCTAATGACCTTTGTAGCAGAGACTAGAACCATTCCTTTGATTGAGTGTGCGGCACAACTATTCTTCGTCTGTTTCTTTGTGACCAATGAATGTTGCCTCCTGGCTGTGATTGCGTATGACCGCTTCAAAGCTATCTGTAATCCACTGCTATACAGAGCCATTATGTCCAAGAGACACTGTGTCCTGTTAGTGGCTGGTACATATGTATGTGGCTCTGTGAATTCAATTGTGCAAACTCTATTTATATTCAGTCTGTCCTTCTGCAGCTCCAATGTTGTCAACCATTTCTTCTGTGATGTGCCCCCTATGCTGAAGCTGTCCTGTTCTGACACCCATGTCACTGACCTTGTACTTTTCACTTTCTCTACTGTAATTGGAATGACTACTTTCCTGGGTGTCCTAATCTCCTACATGTGCATCCTTCTGGCCATTCTTAGGATCTGTTCTGCCAAGGGGAGACGCAAAACCTTTTCCACTTGCGCCTCCCACCTGACAGTTGTCACTATGTTTTATGGGACGCTGATATGTATATATTTAAGACCCAGTTCTAGCTACGTGATGGACCAAGACAAGGTTACCTCTGTGTTTTATGCCCTTGTGATCCCCATGTTGAACCTCCTGATCTACAGCCTGCGAAACAAGGAGGTAAATGATGCCTTTAAAAGGGTGATATACAGGAAGATTTTTTCTTGGTAATTATAATCATTATATTTTAACCAATAAACAGTAGATGGAATAAGAGTGAGTTCTCTTGTCATTTATCCTTATTTCTATGACTCAGCCACTCCATTTGATGTACAGAAAATCATATAATGGAACCCAGTCAAATACAATATTAGAAATTGCTGTTTTTAAGATCCATGAATGAGGGTCTGTGACACTATGCAGAATCAGCAAGATGCTCTGACATTTGGCTTAAAGGACAATTGCCGTTGCCTGTTATGTTTTAGGCCAGATTGGAGTTCCGGTGAGAGGATGAGAAGATTGTATGTATCCTTCCTCGGTTCTGAGATTTCATCCAGTGGAGGGCACTGTTAAACATACTGAATCAAAGCAACCAGAACTGAGGTAACGATTATCAAAGCTCAGCTTAGGTCGATTGGCCATGTTCTCGGAATGTGTAATGATAAATTCCCCAGAAAAGTCCTCTCTGGTGAGCTTAGGGACTTAGTCTGAATAATGCAGAGTTGACCTTCATCATGCAGAGCTAGCCTGCACCAAATCAGAGTATCTTCTCTCACCGCTGCATCATGCCGACATGAAGAGTTTTACTCCTGAGTTCTCAACAGAGGAGGTTGTTTCCAGTCATCACAACCAGCTGCCCTGTCTTCACGGCTAGATGGAAGGGGAGCATCCCAAAACTTAAGAGGGATCTCAAACCTTTTTTTCTGTTTAACATGGGGTCACAGGCTGGAGAATGTTGAGAACCACTGGTTTTACTCATTGAAAACTGTTGCCGTTTTATGTAGGGCTTTTGTTTATTTATCTTCTCTCCAACCTATGAAAGAGTTTCTCTGGCAATCCTGAAATTACACCTCTACCCCAATATAACGCTGTCCGCGGGAGCCGAAAAATCTTACCGCGTTATAGGTGAAACCGCATTATATTGAACTTGCTTTGATCCATCGAAACGTGCAGCCCTGCCCCCCTTCCCCCCCCCTCCCCCCGGAGCACTGCTTTACCGCGTTATATCTGAATTCGTGTTATATCGGGTCGCATTATATCGGGGTAGAGGTGTATATCAATGGTCTGCTTTCTTTGGCTTTCTTTGGACTTTGTAAACAGTGAGACAGGTTCGTCCCTGAAGTAACTCCCTTATCCTGAGAGAATGATATGGGGACAGATCAAGAATGAATTTAGTCCAATCAATTTATAATGATGTACGATTGTGATGTACTAGTACACATTATGAAGTACTAGTGTGTGAAGTACTAGTGTGATGCGGCTATCACTATTCATAGCACCAGCAAGCTTCCTACACAAGGTGACATTTGAATATTCATACTGGATATGCTCTGGTTAGTCCAGGGAAGTTTTGTCTGAATCATCGATCACTTAAATCCACTTCTTGTGCTCCTAGGAATACGGCTTATGATTTTTCCATATATGTACAAAATGGAATGCCGCTATAGTGCCATAACATAAAAGGACTGGGTCACCATGCTGTGATTGCCCTCAGCCATTTATACAGGGGTGCATGAAACCAGACCTGCCGGGATAACAAGAGTGAGCAGCATGGAAGAAGGAAATTTCATGGCATGAATTAAATCTGAATGACACCGCCGGGCTTGAATGTGGGTAGTGAATATCTTACAGGAAACCAACCGCCGTGATGTCTGGGAAGAGTTGGGATGGACCTTTAGATTTACACTCACTTTTTAATAGGGCTGAGATTTTCAAGGCTGTCTAGGAGATTTAGTCATCCAAGTCTCCATAAAATTGACTGGAATTAGGCATCAAGTTCCCCATAGGGAGTTTCCAGATTCATGTCCATTATCACAAATGTTCTCCAATGAAATATACCTGGCATGTGTTTGAGTTTGAGCTTGGTACTTTATATTGTCTGCTCACTGAGGGTAAATTAGAAAGCACTCATACTTTAAATCCTTCCAGATTAGGGTGACCAGACAGTAAATGTGAAAAATCGGGACGGGGGTGGGGGTAATAGGAACCTATAGAAGAAAAAGACCCAGAAACCGGAACTGTCCCTATAAAATCGGGACATCTGGTCACCCTATTCCAGATAATCCTTTTAGATGACTACAATGTCTGTTATGTCCCAGTCACTTGGTTACTACTGCTTTGTAACACATCCCCTGGCAGTGTTGCTAACCTCAAGCATTTGAAAACCATGAATCAGGCTTCCAAACATCATGCAATTGGCTTAAAATCTTGAGATCTTTAAAAAATAATACACATGGGGTTTAGAGATGGGGCAGGGAAGGATCATTCTGTTTTGTGCAAGATTTTTATTTTTCAGAATTTGGTTTAGGAACAAACCCACAGTTTTTGAAAAGTTTCTGAAAAAGGGAACGGATCCCTGGAGTCATGGACACTGACAATTTTGGATGTTCCCAGCCATCAGAGCAATCGGCATGTGTGTCTGCTCCAAGGCCATGGACTCTGGAAGCTCTGAGGTTGCTAGCAGGCCACTGGGCAGGTTGCAAAGGAGCTGGGCAGGTGAACTAGCAGAAACCAGGCAGGATTCGGATGCAGGCAGAGTTTCCTCAATTCCATGGTGCTGCAGTGAAATTGGCCCTTCTTCACGAAATGTCCCAATTTCACTCAGTCAGCAAATTGCAATGGAACAATGTTTCTGGGCCCTGGAGACAGTCACGTTTTCAAGCTTTTCTTAGCAACCCTTAGGGCTAGAAACATACTTAAAAAAAATCGGAGATTCTTAACTGATCACATGACTGAAGGACCTGGGGCTTTAAGAGAAGCACCAAATATCATGAGAATTGGCAACTGTGTCTTCAATCTATGCTATCCTTACTCTAGGAGATTTCTGGCCCCTTGTCTCCAGTCCCAATTTCTTATGCCTACTAGTGGTACACACTGCCAGGTCCTTCATCTCTCTAGGTCATTCGCCGTGACACAGGAATATGATACAGGTGGGAAATGGTGAAGAAATAATTTTGGCACAGAAGCGACAATGGAAAGCAACGTGCAAGGCAAGGCTCTGAAGGAGGGGGAGGGAGGATGCTTGAAGAGGGAGCATAGGGGGGTTGCATGAAGCCACAGGTGAGAGAATGAGATAAAAGGAGAAATTGCTGTATAGAAGAGGAGTGTGAGGAGAGTGGAGAGAGAAAGAAAGAAGAAATAAGGCTGAAGAGACATGAAGGCAAAACTATGTAACGCCTCAAAAGTGAGACTTTCTCCATTTGTTTCCTTCTTCTGGCTTCCCCTTCCCCATTTTATCAAACACAACCAGCTTGTTTTCAATCCAAGGCCCTTCACAGGCTATCAACACCGTGAGGCGCATCTGCTATTGCAGTGCCATCTACCACCTCCGCCCTTCCAATGCTACCCATTGGTTACATTTTTCAAACAAACACGGGCATGACTGGGGCTGCTGCAGTGCAAATAATTATTGTTATTTCCCCCTTATGGTTCGAGATCGGCCACACCAGAACCCACCAGATCCCAGTGTCCATCTTCCCCCCTCCTGCACTCACACGCACACACAACACTGGATAATGGTCAGACTGGCACTAGGGGCACGATTCTGAGATCGGCCTTTAATTCCTGGCTCTGCTACAGGCTTCCTATGTGATTCTGGACAAAGCAAAGATTTCCTCTTTGCCTCAATTCCCTCTTTGTAAAATTTGGGTAATAATCTTTCCTTTCGCCCACCCTCTTCTGTCTTGTTTAATAGACTGTAAGCTCTTGAGGGGGGGAACTCTCTCTTACTATGTGTTTCCAGAGAACCTAGTACAGTGGGGCATTGACCTCTAATTGATAACACAACAACAATAAATTACAGCCCTGACTTATCTCTATAATTGGCTGTAGCCAAAGCCCAGAATCTGAAAATCCTCAAAGGTTGCAGAAGTCGGATCTGAATCTGATTCCAGATCTGAAGTGTGTAACTCATATTCATCTCTATGTATAATACCGGATTCTTACCTAATATCCATCTGGACCTTTCAGGGTCTTCCATGAACCATATCCATTGCCCGTGTAATTTATCCTGAGACAGAAAAATGAACAATGTCTGTCTCAAGTTGCAAAAATGTTGCAAAAACAGCACATTTCCAAGTAAATGGAGAAAATGGAAAGTTATGTCCAGGAATCAGAACTGAAGGAAAATAGCTATCCCACCTCCACTGAAGGAAAGAAGTATTGTATCATAGCTACTGGTGGAAGAGAGAGTTCAATCACTCTTCATCCCTAAGGGATCATGTTAGGGCACCAAATACCTTTATATATTCATCTCTGTGTCATTTAGAGATCAAGTCTCTGAAGTCACACCTCCAATTACAGTCTCAAGCCAGGCACAGAGGGGCTCATTACAATGCCCTCCTTGGTGCCCTAACATTCTACGTAGATTTGTTTATTTGCCTTTGCTTAGTTTTACGGAAAGCTCTCGCTGTTTTGCTAAGCCACAGGAAGAAGTCTCAAGAGCAGTGTAACTGCAAAGGAATGGCTCAGTCTCTCTTTCCGTAGGGAGCACTCAGTGAATTCAGCGTCAAAGTTAGGTTTAAAAGAAATCCAGACATGTTAAACTATGGAAAAAGCGCAGTTACAGCAAACAAACAACTGTAACTTTGTTTTGTGTAGATGCCAAGCAATCACCCTACCCTTACAATTAGTGCCTAATAATGCCTTACAATTTACCGCCCCTGATTGGGTCAAACTGATTTTTCATACAGTTTAAGGCCAGAAGAGGTCAATGTGATCATCTAATCTGACCTCCTGCATAACAAAACCTTGCCCAATAATTTATGTATCAACCCCATAATTATTATTTTTTTTAGCTCTCACACATCTTTTAGCTAGATATCCAGTTGGAAAGACTTCAAGTGACAGACAATCCACCATTAGCAGGAGTGTTGGAAGCAAGACAGGAGAAGTAATTCTTCCACTCTACACAGCTCCAATAAGGCCTCAACTGCAGTATTGTGTCCAGTTCTGGGTGCCACATTTCAGGAAACATGGGAACAAATTGGAGAGAGTCCAGAGAAGAGCAACAAAAATGATTAAAGGTCTAGAAAACATGACCTATGAGGGAAGATTGAAAGAATTAGGTTTGTTTAGTCTGGAAAAGAAAAGACTGAGAGGAGACACAACAGTTTTCAAATACCTAACAGGTTGTTACAAGGAGGAGGGAGAAAAATTATTCTCCTTAACCTCTGATGATAGGACAAGAAGCAATGGGCTTAAATTGCAGCAAGGGAGGTTTAGGTTGAACATTAGGAAAAAATCCTAATCGTTAGGGTGGTTAGGCACTGGAATAAATTGCCTGGGGAGGTTGTGGAATCTCCATCATTGGAGATTGTTCAGAGCAGGTTAGAGAAACACCTGTCAGGGATGTTCTTGATGGTGCTTGGTCCTGCCATGAGTGCAGGGGCCTGCACTTGATGACATCTCGAGGTCCCTTCCAGTCCTATGATTCTGTCATGGGTTAAGTGATGCTTTTTGTTAAGATGGCTGGTGCTAGTAGCTGGGTATGGCTCTGTTTTTTGCCCCCTTCCTCTCCCTGCACAGTTCTCAGCTCTAGGATATCGCTGCTTCTGTAGGCCACGCAGCAGGCTCCCCAGCCTTTAGAATTGCTTTTCCCCCTGCCCTGGGTCTGAGCTGTGTTGGGGGCAGGGGAGGGAGATGAAAACTCCACGGTGTTTGGGTGAGGGCAAAAAGGGAGTGGCAGCAGTAGGAGGCAGAAGGGAGCAAATTGCATGGAAAAGAGGGGAAATGTTTGACTGGTCTGAAAGGCAGCGGGCCTAGGGTTTAGGCTGTGATACCTCAGACCACTTCAATCTCTCCATTCCTGAGGAGAGCCCTGTTGGGTCATACATATAAAATCAAAAAATCCTAGAAGGAGCCTGGCATGTGATTGAAACTTGCCCGTAGCTCAATGTTATTAGTTTTACAGTAGCGACTGGAGGTGCAAACTGAGACCAGAGCCCCAGAGTCCTTGATTTCAATGGGGCTTCTTACAGTCTAAAGCATGTTAAGCATGTGCTTATGTTTCCTTGGATTGGGGTTAGCGAGCTCAGTACCTTGCTGGTCTGAGCTCTTATTCTGGGTGAGCTGAGAAGTTGGGAAACGTCTGTAGATCCTAGGAGAGCTGTTAAAGCAGAACTGCAAAGAAACTGGAGGGATTTGACAGCTTTATATGGCATAGTGTATGGATACTAAACATCACACTTCAGGGCTTAAACCAATCTCTAATTATTAGAGATCCTGGCAGGATGTGGGGAAGGGCTGATTAGTCAACATCTGCCTATTGAAGGTTATTAAACCTTCTTTTGAAACCTGTGATACTAGCCACTATCAGAGACATGATACTGCACTAGATGGAGCTCAGGTCTGATCCAATCTGGCAATTTCTATGTGTTTATCCAGTATTTCATAATAAGACCGGTGAATCCAAATGCTTCTGCAGACCAAAGTCCTTCTAAAGAGAGAATCTGAACCAGTGGGTGCTGCCCCATTCCAAACGGAGTGACCGTAGGCACTTATCGGCCAGAGAGGGGGTGCTCGTGACAGGCGGGTGTCGAGGCCGTTACACTGAAAACTGAAATCTGAAGTCAGATTTGATTCAGGTCTCTCTTAAACAGCTATAAACAGATGCAAATGAAGAGGAACTGCATTGAAATCCCCTGGAGTTCCATCTATGTAAAACCTGTGCAAACCAGATCATAATAATCATCATAATAATAAAAACCTCAACCACAACAATATACTCCACTGTACAGAGCTTTCTCCATGGGGTACTCCTGGGGGAATTCTGCAACAAAACAATATTTTTAAATTCTGCGTATTTAATTTGTCAAAATAACACTATATAATCACACCGGTTTCAATTATTTTGGTAATTTTTCAAAACATCTGCCAGCCACAGGGCCCCCCGGCCCAGACATCTGCACCCCCTCCCATCTCCCAGAGCCCAGCTGCAGCCTTCCAAGCCCAGACACTCACACCCCTCCCTTTCCAAAGTCCAGGGAGCCAGAGGGAGAAACAACCTGATGCTGGGCCCTGTGCTTGTATGGAGTTTCCTGCATGTCACCTCCTCCTTTCAGGGTGTGCCAGGAACCCTTCATCTCCATTTCCCTACCCTGGCAGCATCTCCTATGTGCAAGCTGGGAGCTGGACTCTGCTGGGTCCAGCGGCCCCTAGTGGCAGCCAGCAGCTCTGCAATGCCAAATCTGGGGGAAAGGGAGGAAATTCTGCACAGAATATTAATGTGGTGTGAATTCTTCACTGTGCAATGGTACAGAATTCCCCCAGGAACAATGGGGAGAAGAAGTGAGAACAAATGATCATGTCACTTAATACACTGCTGGTCGATGCTCAGATATGATGGTGATGTAAGTCCATATAGACTAGAATCAGAAATTGGAGCTTTATTTTGGGCCTCCTTCCACCCAAATGTGGAAGATCAATGATCCTTGTGCAAGAAAACAGGAATAGAAATAGTGGGCATGTGAGTAAAAATCTCTTCTCGCACCCCCGCTCCCAACAGAACAGTATATCTGAGGGCAATTATTCTGTACCCAAAATGTCTGGCTGCAACGTGAGTCTTAGTTACTTAATTGTGCGATTCTGTCATCAAGAGATCTGAAAACTCCCGGGAATCTGTCTTGGCTTTATAAAATAGCAATAAACACTTCACCTTAAAACTCCGTCCTTTTACTAATGTAAATCCTTCAAAGTCTTTCAGTAAATGCCAGCTTTCATCAGCAGGTAGGGTTAGATTTGAATCAAGCTGGGATAAATTATTAGAGTTCAGGTAGTTTGAAGTCAATTGAAGTTTTGCCACTTGTCTTTAATAAGATCAGGATTTAGTGCAAAATATAGTCATATATGCAACTGACATGAAAATTATCAATATATTTCTAACCGGTAAAGCAGAACTAAATGACAAACTCACTTTTCTTCAACACTAAAAAATAATGTCCATGTGGCTCTAAGTTAGTGGTTCTCAGACTTTTGTACTGGTGACCCCTTTCACACAGCAAGTCTTTGAGTGCATCATACATTAAAAACACTTGTATATATTTAATACCGTTATAAATGCTGGAGGCAAAGCGGGGTTTGGGATGGTGGTTGACAGCTTGCGACCCCCATGTAATAACCTCGCGACCCCCTGAGGGGTCCCGACCCCCAGTTTGAGAACCCCTGCTGTAAGTACAATGTATGTACTGTATAGCAGGGAGGTAGTGCCACAGATAAGGCTGAGTTTGCTTCCACTTAAGCAGAGATTCACTGTGGTGTGCTGAGGTCACTGCCTTTCATGCTGATCATATTAACTCGTTTCCTTGTACTCCCCTACTAATCTGTCTGTGTCCCGCTGTTCCCTCTTGACATATTTAAGCCATGTCCTCCTCATATTTACAGCACTACGCCCTGATTAAAGAATGAATTTTCTGAGAATTTGCTAGTGAATCTGTTAATTAATTTCTGAGTTAAAATTAATTTTAAAAATATGTCCTTTAAAAATTTAACAGAGTGTCAATCCATTTATTTCTCCCTAAATAACCCAACCCAGGTCCTCCCTATTTCAATGGAAATGACCAAAGAACTAAGTCTTGGGTGGATCTAGGGCAGTGGGTGGTTTTTGAAAAGAACTTTTTAGGTCTTTTTCCCTGTTATTTTACTTAACTGAAAATGTCCCCTTCACAGCAAGATGTATTAACAAACCACTATTGATAGTGTCATAGTCTTTGAAACAATTTACATAGTAATTTATTTCGAAATCACTGTGCATGCAAGCTCGTTTTCATTAGTACCGTCTAAAGGGTTGCCACTTTTCCCAAGGGCAGGACACACAGCCTCAAATGCTCTGGGACTGGCTGGTGGAGCTCCAGCACCCCCTGTGTCCCGTTGTGAGCTCCTATAGCAACTCCACCTTAGTTCAGACTCCCGGGGAGATTTTACCTTCCTATGGGGTGATGCAACCCAGCAAGTGTTTACAGTGACCCGGGGCAGCCTTTTCAAAGCAAGGTAGCACTTCATAGTCACCTGGAGTTTTGCATGAGCAAGTCCCAAGGCTAGCAGAGGAAAACCAAGCTTAAGAGAAAGTGAAGTGTAATAATAAAATCCGGCAGGCCATAAAAGGATTTGAAGAGCAATTAGCAAAAGACACAAAAACAGAAAGTTGTTTTTAAGTACCTCAGCAGCAGGAAGCCTGTTAAACAACCAATGGACAATTGAGGTGCTAAAGGATCACTCAAGGAAGATAAGGTCATTGTGAAGAATCTCAATGAACTTTTTGCATTGGTCTTTACTGCAGGACCAGATGGTATTCACGCACAAGTTCTGAAGGAACTCAAATATGAAATTTGCACAACTACTAACTGTGGTATGTAACCTATCCCTGAAATCAGCCTCTGTACCAGATGACTGCAGGAAAATTAATATAACCCTGATTTCAAAAAATGATAGAGATGATCCTATCAATGACAACAGTAAGTTTAATTTCATTACCAGGCAAATTGGTTGAAACTATAGCAAAGAACAGAATTATCAGATACATAGATAAACATGATTTTTGAGGGAAGAGTCAACATGGTTTTTATAAAGGGAAATCATGTCTCACCAATCTATTAGGATTTTTGGAGCGAGGTCAACAAACCTGTAGACAAGGGTGATCCAATGGATATAGTGTACCCGGACTTTCCAAAAACCTTTGACCAAGCCCATCACCAAAGGCTCTTAAGCGAACTAAGCAGTCATGGGGTAAGAGGGAAGGTTCTGTCATGGATCAGTAGCTGGTTAAAAGACAGGAAACAAAGGGTAGGAATAAATGGCCAGCCTTCACAATGGTGAGAGGTAAACAACGGGGCTCCATAAAGAACTGTATTAAACATATTCATAAATTATCTGGGAAAAGGGGTAAAGAGGGACGTTTCAAAGCTCGCAGATGATACAAAACTACTCAAGATAGTTAAGTCCAAACCTGATTGCAGAGGGTTAAAGAGGGACCTCACAAAACTGGACGATCAGCCAAGGAAATGACAGATAAATTCAGTGTTGATAATGCAAAGTAATGCACATTAGAAAACATAATCCTAACTAGACATACAAAATGATGGGTCTAAATTAGCTGTTACCACTCAAGAAAGAGATCTTGGGAGTCAGTGTGGACAGTTCTCTGAAAACTAAGTGACGTGGTGGTTCAAAAAGCCAACTTAATGTTAGGAACCATTAGGAAAGGGATAAATAATAAGAAAGAAAAGATCATATTGCCTGTATATAAATACATTGTATCCTCAGTCCCTGAATACTTTGTGCAGTTCTGGTTGCCCTGAATCTAAAAAAAAAAAGATATATTAGAATTGAAAAAGTCCAGAGAAGCGAAATAAAAATTCATTCAAGCATTCAAGCTTTATTTATTTTATTTTTTTGAGAAAAAGCTGAAATTTTCTGCTAAAATGGTTAATGCATAAGAATTTATGTGTATGTGTGTAAAAACTCCATAGGCAAGGGGAACATGTTCCGAAAGTTTTAATGGTGAATCGTTCTTCTTCAGAGAATTGCAGCCTTTCAAAATGGCCACCAGCTCTCATAATTGTTGACAGGAATGAGGCTAAAGCTGCCTTTAAGGAAAGACATCCTCTTTCAATATGAACCCCTCTGCCATTATTTCCAAAGCAGTAAAGTCAAGCTGCCCTCACAGAAGCTGGTAGTCCATGTCCGCACAGAGAGCCGTCCTTGAGAATAGAAGATGCAAGCTGTTTTGAAAGGGGGCCGTTCCTCTTGGTATCTTCTGAAGAAGAATTTTACTCTGGAAATATTTTGATTCAAATTGAGGGCTAGGGACAGAGCATCTTTTGGGGAGAGAGAGTCACCAGCTTTCAAACTCGCTTCTACTTTGGTCCACAATCCCTTGGATGTGTTAACAAGCACATCTTCTTTCCCAGGCTAGATTTGGGAAGGTGTGTGGATGAGCTGATGCCTCCAGCATGTCTTTGGTTGAAGCTTGTAGGTTACTTTTATAGTTACAAAAGACAATTCTCTAACCTAGGACTTGTTTTTCAGATCTTCAGTTTTGACGTACCTGTTTCAAATTAGGAAGAGCACCTACAGCCTGTGATACAACCCCCACCTTTTCATGTTCTCTGTATGTATATATATCTCCTTACTATATGTTCCATTCTATGCATCCGATGAAGTGGGCTTCCAGCTTTTTAAGAAGCATATTTGCCATTCCAGCTCCTGTAGTATCATCAGTGTCAATACATTCTAGAAAATGCTCTCTGACAGCCACCATTGCAGGGACATTTTCACTAGGTTCTGTTGTTGTTACAACACGCACCATTAAAGTCATTTGTTCCGTACGGCTGATGTCGGTGTGCAGTCCAGAATAACAGAGTTATATCTTGCTGACTTCAGATCTGCCACAATCTTCTCTTTGACTTTTGTTGCCAGTAATTGTATGATCTCATTTTGAATTATTTTTCCAAGGTCGTGGGGTGTGTCCATTTCTTGGGTGGTGACTCTTCTTAGATGCTCCTGGAGTACAGCATCAAACTCAGCCATCAGCTCCACAATTTTAAGGAAGTTTCCATTGTTTGGCACATACAGCTGATCTGAAGTGCCACGCAGTGCTAGGTTTTGGGTAGCAAGCATTCTCACAATGGCAATGAGCCTTTTCAGAACATTTTGCCAGTAAAGAGACTCTGATGCAATCTTCTCTTGATGCTGATCATCTATGGTGGCCTTTAACCTTAGTCTCATCTCAAGTTCTTTCCACCTATGGAATGCTCTCGCTTGATTTGCTGCCTTCTCATGGCATGCCAGATTTCTAGCCAGATTTTTCCAGTCCTTTGCTCCTGTAGAACCCAATGTGGCTGGAACATTAAACTGGAAGAGTTTGCAACAAAAACAGTATGCAGCATTCTGGGTTTTTGAGTACATAAGCCATGGCCTCTCCACTTTGTCACCATTGGGGATTTCACACAAGTAATGTGTTGGAAGGAAACTTCTATTTTCATTGTCTTTGGGGAACATGACGTTTTTCACCTGCTGTGGCCCATGCAGTACAAGGAAGTCCCTCAGGCTACTGCTCAAGTGGGTCCACCATCCTGGATCATCTAGATTTAAGGAACTAAACTCAGCAGCAGCTGTTTCTTGCACCTCCACCACACTCTTCTCTGATCTACACTTTTCTTCAGGAATCTGCATGGTTACATCCATTGGAGATGGAGATATGGATGCTGCAGTAGCTGCCAGGTCACCTGCACTCTGACTAACTGGACGATCAGGCATCTCCTCACCACTCACATCCTCACTGGGGCCGGAAGGCTCACCGTGAACATTTGTGTCTATGTATCTCAGGAGAGCTCCTTCCTGCTTAGATAGAAAAGCTTCTTTTGCTTTCTTTCTTTTTCTGAATGCTGCCCCAGAGGACAAATAAGCAGGCTGGTAGCAGGACCTGAGTGAGGGAAGATATCAGCGTCTTAAGGGCCTAACTGGCTCCTACTACCTCAATTCACTGCCTGTTCTCCTCAAGTGAGTTCAGGGAAGCAGCAGGAAACAGGAAGCTCCCTGAGAAGCTGGTGTTAATCAGTCCAGGCTCCTGGGGGTGCTGGAGAGGTACATAAGAGGCTCCTCCTCCTCTCTCTTCCTGCAGCTCCTGTTGCTTTCTGTTATTCCATCTCACCTTTTCTCCTGCCTGCCTGTTATATCTCTTGTGCCCTCCTTCCTCCGGCCCAGCACGCCACCATCTCTGTGCGTCTAGAGCAGAGAGGATACATATGTACCAGGAGCAGACACAATTTTCTACACTCTGGGTCCTAGTGGCGCCCCTCACAGTTTGTCACCTGAGGCAGCCGCCTCAGTTCGCCTCATGGTAAGGCCAGCCCTGTCCTGTGGGCACGGAGAACCTAACTCCCACTGAGGTCAGCCAGGGAGGCTGGATGTGGACTTTACAGGAAATAGACAGTCAGGACAGCATAATCCACTGGAAAAATGGCGTATTGCTAATTGCAACCCAGGCTCTCACTGTGTGGCTCTTTGTCCTGCCTCTGCTGTCTAGAGCGTGAGCAGAGCTTGATGAGACAGCTGCTGCGGCTGTGGCCCCCATCGAAGCGCGTTTCCCGTCGTCTCTCTTCTGGCTGTGGATGCTCGACTGCAGCAGCTCTGCAGAGGTCCCAGCCTCGCTCTCTAATGTCCATTCTCCCCTTGCTCGCATGGTGATTCATGGACCATTGAGTAGCCTCGTGAAAACATCCCAGTTGTAGACACAGGCACCAGAACTGATTCCCCAAGCCAAAGGCCCCTTCGCAATCCAGGGAAACAGCCTGGGTTGACTGGAGCGCAGGGTTTGGCCCATGGTGACTGCAGACACTGCACCTGCCGCACAGCGACTCCTGGGACCCCTCTAGCCCATCAGCACTCGGCTCTCCTGCATTCTGCTGAGCGGCTGAGATCTGGGGGAACAGAAACCCTTTGTTAGAGACGGAAAATCTTCTCCCAGGAACACTCTGTCAACGGCTGCCAGAGGCCTTCCCTGTGAAACCCCAAATGTGCAGCCCCTCGGATTCCCACAGGGGAGATGTCAGCTCATTCTCTTGTCAATCATGGCTGCAGTCTCTGACAGGGGGAATGAAGAGGGGTTTTTGCCAATGGTCCCTTCTACAGCACCCATAATGGGAGGCGGTTTGGCCTGGTGATGTAAGGCCCGGGTCTGAGAATCAGGGCTCCTGGGTTCTGTGACAATGGACAGGGATGTAATCTAGTGGGTGGAGCTGGATTGGTTGACACTGAGTGAGAGGGGCTTGTGCTGAAGGACCCTGGTTCAATCCCCACCAATTCCTGTGATGTCTACACATGGCCATGATTTTACTTACCTATCAGTGTAGGTTGTTTAGCCTATTCCCGGACACATGTGTTACATCTGCTGCTGGCCACCCCTGAGATGTAGGTCTGCAGCCGGCTGCAATCCTGCAAGGTACAGAGCAGAGAGAGGTTTGGGCCACAACGTTCACCTCAGAGGCTGAGCTTCTGCAGACTTTTGGGATGTTCCCATCTGAGGAGGATGCTTTTGGCCACCCCCAGTTCAGAGCTTTCAGTCACCTCAACCGGTGATTCTCTGGCACAACTCATCTAAAGTAGCTGAACTTTTCAGGCCTTGCCCCCATATCCGACACCCCTTGCACCTCGCATTGCCTCTAATAGCCCCGTCCCTTCTCTTGATCCCTGCCAAGCCCAAATACAGAGCCTAGCTCACCCTCCTCCTCTCTTAGACCCTCCCCTTACACGATCCTCCCCTACCTCTGACAGACTGGTCACTGTGCCCTTCCCCAGCTCCTGGAGGAATCCTGGCTCCTC